>NC_091825.1:75245000-75507500 GCF_038994185.2 Dermacentor albipictus | reverse complement strand
TTTACATATCAGTATAGGGCGAGCATGCAATGATCGAGATTGCTATCACGTCATGCATTGGCATCTGCTAACGGCGTGCGAGGCACACACTTCAACGCTTAACTTTGGGGTGCCAGGATTAATGGGGCCAGAATTAGTTACCCTGCTGAAATCAGCCCCTTCAACTTGCAATAATCGGGCAACGGTTAGATTCCTTGGTTGACGGGCTTCAAGTTTTGCATTGGGATCAATTGTCTGGTCTCCTAGTTTACAGGAAGTTACCCGCTTTGCATATATATTTCTCAATTTATTACCTCGAGTTACTATTACCTGCGATGAAAGCAATCCAGTAGAAATTGTTTACATATCGTGTATATTGCTTCTTGAAGAGTTGTTGAACGAATTTTTTTTTTGAAAATTCTAATATACGCAGCGCAGGGACGCGATCCTCTATGTGTTGCGATTATCACATGTTGCTTTAGAACCCGTGTACTGACACTCTTTAAAGAGCCGTTTTAGCGTCAGCAGCACAATTTCTGTCTGCAAACTAAAAAGAGACCTTAGTTTTGGTGCTGCCATATTCAGTGAACGGGAATCCGCATTACTGGACACAGGTTAGCAGTGCAAAGATATTGCGTTTTTGGACACTGTTGTCACTTATCTGGTGAAATGGAACGCCAGTATGGTCACGGCTTTGTTAATATACCGGCTAACTAAATGCCAAAACAATAAAACGTAGAAATACCTAGTGAATTTCAGGCTCGTTTTAAGTGCATTTCTCTAGGATTGCGAAATCGCGGCCATGTCTCGAAAATAGCTGCCATACAAGACGAACAAAGTCTTATACCCAGCGAGTGGGTTTCTTTTTTTTTTACAATGCAAAGCCGGTGTTATCACAAATCACCCACGGCAGATAGCGAAATCTTTATGCTTAAGGTAGGTTATTCGACAACTGGACAGTCGTTCCATAAAAAAAATCGAAATGCTTAATTGAATAATTATCAAACTTCACTAAGTTTCCGCCTATTATCTTGAGCATATATTGCGTTTTACGAAATGCAACCGGTGAGTGCACTTAGACCAACCTCTATGAGCGATATCAGTTTCGGGATATTCAGCGACATTATATGCGCCAAATACCGGGGTGCGCCACCTACTTTGACAGGTCAATGTACGAAATGGCGTTTTGTTTAGAAAGTGCGCAACACTGCATTTCAGCTTATCCTTGATGGTGCTTATCTCAAAACCAGTGCCTCATAACGCTTGGCATGCGTATATGTCATGCAATATCGGTGGGTAAGTCCCAAGTCGCGCCATAAGGTCATTAGTTCAAAATATCATGAGGAACTTTTTATCAACCTCTTCTGCATCCAGATTCACAGCGTACATATTGCCCGCCTCTCCGAACAATAGAGTTCAGAGATTAGATGCGCGCTATCTTCCGTAGGCAATCTTGAAAATTATTTATAGTCTGGTTATGCTCAGAAAGAATCTACCTAATGAACCGCGCAGTAACTTTGTACCGGTGGTTGTTTCACATTATTCTGATATTGCAAATACTGTTGCATTCCTGTATTGTAAATCACAAGAACTGCTGTTTAACAAATGCGAATAGCTGTTTCTGGCAACCAAGCTACTTGTTTTTTTTTTATTTAGGAATACAAACCTGTCGTAATCCAGTATGGTATCGATGCGATGCGCAACTGTAATAACTGCGCAATGAGCGAAGCTCTCTCGTAGTGTTGCCTGCACCCTACGATCCGTCTCCGGGTCCATTTGGGATGTGGCCTCGTCGAGAACAAGAATTTTGGTCCCTCTAAGCAGTGCGCGGGCCAGTGACACCAGTTGACGTTGGCCGACACTGCCGAAAGTCACATTCTCGATGTCACATAAAAGAACATAAGCATGGTTTCCCACTGAACTTTAAAGAGCACCAAGAATCTCATGAAAGTATTTCAATTACGGATAGTCTCCCTCAATACTTTCAGTTACTGCGTCACTGAGCCTCCTTGCTTTTTAGGAAAACTACGGTAAAAATACGAGAAACGATATAATATTTCATTTATTTTATTTCCAGTCACAATAGATATTCGTGAATGAATTTAGTAGGCTAAATTTACAGCACTGATGGTTGCGCAAATGTTCTTTTTTGTGAAGTCACAACTATATAATGCAGGGCAGCTACCCGCTGTTTCAGTTCTCGACGCATTCGAATGCGACCGAAATTGTGTCATCTTGTTTTTGGGCACACGTGCCTCAATGATCGCACTGTAAAATCAGCTGCTTGCATAAATAACAACTAGTTGCTTTTTTATTCCCAGTTTCCAGTAGTTAACAATATGCATACGTGTGCTGGACGTACGTTGACGTTAAAAGCGCTCCTCCACATTCAACGAGAACGCCAGTTGCCTCATGAAACCACAACACACGCGTAATAGGTAATCTTAGCATATAGGGAATGTGGGCGACGTCAATGAAATATATCTTGTTTTCAAAGGAACTTTGAAATATGGGTCACATCTAGTGTGACGTCAATGGTTCTGGGAGTGTGGACGCCTTCCATGACTCACTGAATACGGATAACAGGTGCACATCTTGGGACGCTCTCAAAAACGTTCCCGGCAGTAGCTTCCACAATAAGATTATACTGGTGAAGGTAGCGTCGTTCACTCGAGGGTTAAAAGAAGAACGACAATATTAGAGCAGGGAGATTACATTTCTTATTCGTCATTCCTTACGTCAACTCAATATCAAGCGCCGTAAAGCACACACAAAAATCTATTGCGAAGTTTCAAAGCAAAAATAATTGTTTACCGTCGTACTTTTTTTACAAACCAGGACCCGTATTCAGAAAAAAATTATGAGCCATTCGACTCTTTTGAGGTGGTTGATCAACGAAGCTGTATGAGCAAATGATGATCATAGCTTTTGTTCACGGACAACAAATATGCATGGAACCCTAGCCATATAAAGCAACGCTGTAAGGCATTCTCACGGTACGACTGTTCCTGCCAGACAATCACAATGTGGTACCAATGCTCAGTGAATCTAGTAAGACACTGAAAAACAATGGCTACTAGTAAAATATATGGGGATTCGGACACATATTTGTTCCAAGGAGGGGCATGCACAATGACGCCCTAATTCATTACCTGATCTCATTGCTGTGACTGCAGCAGTTGCCACTCGCAATTTCAGCGGTACGACACGCGCGTTCCACCGTTATGTATTTTATCAGCAAATGCATCACACCTATCCTCATTGCTTAAAATGGACAGGACATTTCGCTCTGTTTTGTGACGTCGGGATAATGTCGATGACGCCTAAGTGGTTTTTCAAGACTATCTTTAGCACGCAATTAAATTAACCTATGTTACACCACTTTCATGCTTGCTAAGTGTCAGCTGTCTTCGTGCGAGAAGCGTGTGGCACTGTTTTAATCACTCCTTTAAGGGCTCTAGTATTCCTTTAGGCACACAACTACAGGAACAGCACGCGCCCTTGTAGGTAAAAAGGCAGGGCGCGAATGGCACTAAAGAAACTGAAGGCGCCTATTAGTATTGAACTGATAGATATAGTTCACTGTCGGGAGATAGAACTCGAAGCTTACACAAGAGTCACTTCACTTTTCGTGTTCCAAGAAAAGAACGCAGGATTGAGGACATTTACAGCAGAATCGAATCATCCTGAAAGTTATATAATCGCAAGTTTTCGCTGATAATTGCATGCAGAGAGCTCCCTCACTCCTCATCTTCAATCACGTTGTCTGGTGGCTTTCTTTCTTTTCTTGCTAGGTGCAATAAAGCTCACTTTGCAGATATGAAGAAAATATTTAAAACTAATGTGGTACTTGCAAAAGTAAGCATGAATCAGCCTGTCGTGTTGGTACTAGGCTGTACTTGTGAAGCGTGAAATTACCTGCAATTATGGGTCGGAAGTCCAGGCCCACTTTGAAGTGCTGGCACCTCAGTTGCATAAATGCAGTAAAATCAAGAAGGCAGAAATATTCTACTGCAACATACTATATCCATTACAGTGCATCTTGCCAGCAAGAGTCTGTACATGCTTTATTCCATCTTAGTTTAATGTGGTCTCCGTATTTGAGAAGATTTTGTTTGATAGGCTGAAAGGTGAATTTGCTTTCAAGGTTCAGTGCTGCTATACATGTCGGCATGCCCTCATTGTTGCAGTATAGTGAAGTGCACAATACCTACCTCAATTTATCACCCTTTTCACCTATGACCAAAGAGAGGCCACTGACGCTTTTTTCGACAAATGTACTCAAGTCGACGCGTTGAAGAACTGTCCATATCTCTCCATCTGACCTGCAGCATTCGGGGTCCAAATTTTCGCGCAGCGATCCGGACCACAGCGATGGGTCCTGTATCGAGCAGCAAAAGTGTGTTTTAAGGAAATTTTATATAGCTGTAATCAGCTCGGATGCAGGCGGTGGCCCATTACCACTTTCTGCACTGATTACAAAAAATAACATGCATCTCGTACACCTTGACTGAAACAACAAATTTCTAGTAATAAGAACAAGGAGTGCTAGAAATTGAGACACAGCATCTTTGTTGATTACAACAAACAGGCCAACAAACAGGGCACCTGAATTTGCTTTTATATAAAATTGTGAAATATCACAAGTAATGAAAATATTAGTAGACGAATAAGCAACTTGCTGCAGGGGGGGGGGGGGGAACCCACATTTTACGCATAACGTGCTTCTCATAACAATTGAGCTATCATAATGGTTGTTCCGCAGTCCACTTGTATGCTTGTGTATATGTACAACAGCTTGCCCTGGCAGCGTTAGCCAAGCCAAATCAGCGCTGTGACGTTGGATGTTGAGCAACTCCTGAGCCACGGACATCGCGTAGAACGTGAACTTTAGCACCAGACAGCGGGCGAGATAGCTTTAGATATTTCTTTCATCAATGTAGAGGGCTTCGTCATTTGTTTTTTCAAATATCATCAAATGCAAGCGTACGTCCAAGTTGAACTCAGCGCTCCGGACGCAGTGCCACCGAGTGAATGCACCACGAAAAAATGCTGTACTTCTATGACTGTTCGCTCTTTTTCTGTCCGAGAGTAACAGCAAAAATAGTATGTCAAGGAACTTCAATAAAAAAATACGTCAGAAAAAAAATACGTCAAGAAACCTTCAATAGATCCTTTGCCGCTTTCACTCTCGTCAAGTGCTTCAATCATGCTTTTACAGTAAGTGCTTCCGGGGTAGTTTCAGAAAACATCGGGACACGAAAATAACCTGAATCACGAACATTATATTTATAGGGCGACCAATTTTTTTTAACGTAAACCCGGTGGGCTGCAAAAGAAATCCTACAGTAAATAGAAGTAAACAGTTTTACCTACTTGGTGAATGACGCTGATTGCAGAGCGAAGTGTCTTCAGCGGCACGCAAGTAATGTCAATTCCATCAATGGTTACAGTGCCTGATGTGCATGGAATCATACGCAACAACGCGAGTATAATGGAAGACTTTCCTGCACCGGTTCTGCCCACGATAGCTACCTGAAATTCAAACCAATGCAGAGATGTCACAATAACATAGCACCACGTCTTATACGAAATACACCAACCGCTACATTAGGCGCATCACGAAATATGTAATTGGAAGTACAGAACGAAATGAATAGATATAAGAGCCTCATTTATTGAAGCATTTTATTTGATAAAATAAGGCCGAAGCATGTTTGATGCGTTCATTATTTAAGAACCATACGAACTAAATTTGTTATGACTCTTGAGCACTATGTAGTTTTAAGGCATTTACAACCGTCTTCGACGTGCTTCAATTACCTTAGTATTTTTGTTACTGTGTTCTGTGTTCTATGGTTTGCAATTCAATCGAATTCTATGGCTCGCGCAAGAGCGACGCGGTCTTCCCCCGTATGCAATAAAGAAAACATCACAATATACGTTTATGCCCGTGGACGTTAAAAGAATTTGCCCTAATATTCAGTGCGCTCTACAGTTATTTGATACTATCTTCTATGAGCTAGGGATGAAACATTTAATAAAAAATAATATTGTTAGAGTTCGTGTTCTATATTTGTTTTTATCGCTTCTTTGACCCATAACGGAAGCTGTCTGCAGCTGTTCGAAAATACGATTTTACGCTTTAAAACACAAGCTAAAGAGTCACCGTTGCATAGGAACCAGTGCGTGTCCTCTTGAAGCCTCTTTTGCAAAAGCGAGAGGAAATCATTTGGTTCTCGAAAAGACCAAAAGGACCACACCTGAAAATAAAGCTCATACATTGTTTTTTTTTTCAATGTTTCAAGTCGCATTTCTGTTTAGTAAAGCAGAGTTTCGCTAACTAATTTCTGCAGATACATTTTTTTCTAGAATCGCCCATGAAGAGTAGGCTGCTCAAATCCAGCAGAGTTGGCGATTACTCGACAAATTTCAGAACGAAACTGCAGAGAGAAATGTGTGTCTCCAAATTGTTGCATTCTTTTTAAAACTGTCGGCGAGTTTTCGGGAGACAAAGAAACTTGCGCCACTTCAGAACACGAACAGCGTTTATATTAAAGAAATTGAATAAGAATTCGAGCACACATAAATAAAAACTACCTTCTCTCCGGGCTGGACACTGAATGAAATATCCTTTATGGCATCTTCGGTTGTGCCTGGTCGGTACGAAGCGTTGTAATGATGAAACTCCACTGCACCATGGCAAGGCCAACGCTCAAAATTTGTCTTGATGAAGACTCCGCCACACCCGAAATCTTTGTCCCCATTCAAACAGTTGTCATTAGATGCCATTGCCTGCGAATGTAAACGGGCGCAAATGGTTTTATTCTTGAGCTCCAGATTTATTGCAAATATGTGTGGACTATGGAGAGTTGTGCACTAGTTCCAGGGACCTAACACTGCATATCAGCCAAACACAATGTACACAATATAAAATTTATTGAATTACTCTATTTCTAAAACGCTTAAAGTGAAATTGACCGTATTTAGCACAACCAGATGATCTTAACTGTTATCATCATCGTGAAGGATCCTTCAAAGCTGCTTGTTTCGGCTTAAGAGTAGGGACTGAAAACTATAAATGCTCACGGGAAATAAAAAAAAACATGTTTTAGCATTTGGTTGGTGCATAAGGGAGTGATATGTTCGAACTACACGTTTTTCAGCTTGATGCAAAGTGTCGAATATTGGCAGCCACAAAGGTGCTCAATATCGTCCTATTAAGTATTTTCGGTTCCAGTCGGCATCCTGTTTTTAGAGAAATGTGAGACACAACGTTTTAAGCGTAACAATTGCCCGTACAAAGTATTTTTAGAAACTTATGGCAAATAGCTAGAGGCATATATATCGCTTTAAATTTCCGGCATTCCCGTTTCGAAGTTTTGCTTTGTTTTTACTTAGTTACGAGCCAAGTTACTTCAATGATACTCTTCTTATAGGGGACAAGCACACACATTTAGTCAAGCCTTACTAATTTAAACAGCTAGCGTTCCTTCTGTTTTTTGCCTGAGGCCATCAATATTGAAGAATTTCAGAACTGTATTTTATGTCTGAGCTCAAATTCTAGTCATCTGCTAAATTATATTAGTCGACATACTAGCAGACAGAAGATAGAAACAATAACATCTACAAGTCTGAACGGGAGAATGTCTTTTGCACAGGCATTCGCAGCGACCGGCATCTGCATCCATGTTTTCGCAGCAAATGCAATAAATAGTTTTCGATGCCTACCTGCAGACATTCTGTGCAAGAGCCTACGAGAAAACTATAGAATGATTCATAATTAGTCTTCACATCTCACTACTATTGTAGAAAAAATTTATTGATTGATCCCCAATGATTTTACCTTGTTTTTCATATGCATATAACACGGACAAATGTTTATTTGCATTTACCCACATATAAAATAATTGAATTCTCACTTCTTCTTCTGGTAGCTCAGTGTATTCGAGTGCACGTTTGAAGGCTACATCACCCTGGGTCATCCAAAATACGACCATAAAAACTCCTGTTATAGCGAAAGGCACCTGAAAAAAATAAATTCAGTTTTTGAAGGAAAATCGAGTTTGTACAAGTTGAGAGAAATATTTAACAACACGCCTTAGTGAAATAAGGAAGAAAGAACGGTCTCATTTACTAAACAAGGCATCAGCTGTTGTTACTTTGCAACTTGTTTTTGATAATTAGCTCACAGTTTCTGTGGCACCCTAATCTGCATGTAGAACTTGAAGTTAAAAGGGTAATAATGCTTTCTAGAATCTGAGAATCTGAAATATTTAGTTTACTGCACAAGACGCTAAAGATTGCGCATGACGGAGCCGTACTGTAAGGTATCTTTTACTTCTAAGCTTACGTAATTATGTAGCAAGCTATTGATTATGGTGGCCCTTACATGCCAAATTAGGTGGGTCAAGGAAAAAATCTCGCGTGTGTTATTCTTTGAGAAATTTAGAAAACTATCTAAAACTGCGGTATATAAGGTATATCTACTGCTCCTCAATTGTTTTCTAACCAAAGTGCCGTATTACCTTTATCGATGTCACGCTCTAAAACTCTTACAACCTACCGTCAATGACGACAGCAGAGGGAGACCCACGGTGGCTGGAGATGCAGCATCGTCCTGTGCCGGAACAACGACGACGAATGCGGTGGCGACTGGGACAATCTGGGCGCTGAACGTAACCACAAAGCGTGTGAACGCGTAGCAAATGATGAACAAGTGGAATGCGCGTACGTATTCATTCATGAGTCGCCTAAAGAGGCCGAGGAAGTTTTCTACTACTCCGAAAACTCGTATTGAGCCCAAGTTTTCCAATGTTTCGGTCACATGCTGCAGGACTCTGGACAACCTTGTGCTCTCGTAAAAACGTCCTACGACATTGACGTGTAAGCAGTAACGCTGCAAAAGAATATGAGAAATCGAACGTTAGTACCCGTCTTGCGGACACTTCTAAGAACGATCGAAACACCCGTTAATATGAAAGGATTTCGCAAACACCTCAAAAAGCACCTCTAAGAATCAGTTCCATTTGCTGCGTTAAATCACCAAAAGACAATAAAGAAAAAAAACCGACATCGAAAACCAGCTTCTTGTTGATAAATACAAATTCAGCTTTCATTTCTTGCTTTGTGTATAAATAATTATTCACAATAGCCCAATGCCAAACTCCTTTTCATGAAAGATAAACTTGCGGGGCGCCTAATGTTGACGCCTTAGCTAATATATTATTAGAAATACTTAGAAATACTTATTTCTACTACACTTATCTGTATCGGCGGCCTTGTTTCGTCTGTTCACTAGTACGTAAGAGCGTAACCATAAACAATTTGCGTGTAATGGCTAAGAGCTCTTCAGGAGGATTAAGAAGAAAGGCGCTCTTTCCTGCAGCTCATGCAGGGAGATAGTATATCAATGCATGTGCGGTATGTTTCAGGCAGTTCATTCCTTGTCGCCGAGCTTATGTTCAGGTACGATAAACGCAGCATTTAGTATTAGAAGGCCTTTGCCCATATCAGGCATCTCTCAGGTCTTGCATAACAGACTTTCTCATATGTACCACTGCACTAGCTGCACAGTTGGCAGCTCAAATTTGCTAACTACTGCCACAAAAGAATGAGATATGCGCCCAACTTTCCCTTTCGTTGAAGGACGAAGATGAAACAGAACATGTATGGCGCTTGGAAAAACATGGCCTCGATGAATGCATTGGCTTACGGCGTGCAAATTCATCTTTGCTGAAATAATGTCACGTGCGAGACACAAACGCTAGTGTTGACTGATTTTCGAGCGCAACAGTATCTTCGGAAAAATAAGGCTTGCGCTTCGTAACATTTACCACAGAAACATATTCCTCAATTTCACACGCAGCTCTCAATACAGCTCTAAACAAATACGCAGGAGTAGTAGTGTCCAAAAAGCCTATAGAAAAATAGAACAAAAGGTTAAGCTGTCTGAGCCCCTCATAAATTAATGTTATACACGAAGAGTTACACTGCCCTGTAGATTGGGAATACAAGTCTTGCACACATAAAACGCTCATTTGTTATTCTCAGCGATGGCTACAATTCCTCATAAATTTATATTTAGAACATACAGATAGATTTTGTAGATAGATTGGTTTCCTTAGAAACTAAGGCAAAGCTTTGTTTTTTTTTTTTTTATGGTGTCGTCAGCGATAACCAGACGCAAGTCCGAACAGACAAATTGGTTGGGACGTGTGCTGTAAATGTAGCGTCACGCAGCTCTTCACCCCATGTTATTCTGATCGCTATCTGATAAATAAACACAGCTGTTAACTCGGCATATTGATTAGATCCCCATTGACAACTTACCCAATTATTTAACCTTCACCGCAACCCTGTAGTGCAGCTAAGGAAGAGAATACGATGTTTCTGGCGTAGAGCATCAAGGAAACAAAAACGAGCCGCGGCAGATGCAAGGCGCCAAGATATTAGAGGTAACAGTGCAGGAAAGTGTTTACTTGGTATTAAGAAAGTATAATTCTGCTACGACGAGCTTACTAAAAAGTGTCTCATTTGCTATTTGCATTAAACAGAGGAAAATTCCAAAAGGTCTCAGAATTAGGGTTAAATGCGCTCTCGGTTCTTTACCCTCCAGGCTATTATTAAAGTGGAATGCTGTCCAAGAAAACGCATCGCTCTCCCTTATCGACATTCTCGAGGAACACTGCAAAGAACAACTTATGATAGTCTCTCATCAACTCGACAGCATGAAATTAGCTGAATCGGAAAGAGGAGAACTTAAACAATTCGTCCAAACTAAGGAGGACAAATTACTAGATAAATACCAGCGCAAAGATATTAGAGCTGCAATCCACGCACAGAAACTAATGTAACCCCTGCAGCACGTAGCTCCACGAACAGTCCTACAAGCGAGCATCCAGAGCACTGCCGCAATGTAGTAGACATATCGCAGAGTCTAAGCCCCGAAGAAATTGATCTCCTGATACGGCGTCTAACGTTTTGTCCAACGAAGAACGCAGTAAACGAATACGAACCCCACAAAGATATAACAGAGTTTTCATGACGCATGCCCATCAAGGAGTTCTTTTTCGGTAGACCAGATGTAGGAAAAGAACACAGAGACTCTCTTAGACTATCTAGAACGTGGACACCGGAAACCGAACAGTGCCCAGACCTCGATTTATACTTAAAACTGATATCAAAGAAAATTCTAGAGCCAACGCGGCATTGCCGGAAACGTAAAAATGTGACCCCCGCTCAGCACCAAATCCTTAAAGAACTTGCGAAAAGGAATGATATTTTAATAAGACCAGCAGACAAAGGCGGCAATATCGTAATCTGGCCTATAGAAAAGTACAAGAATGAGGCCTTTAAACAACTGAGCAACCACACCCATTACAGAAAACTCGACTATAACCCAACTTCAGATTACTGCAAGATTGTGATAAGCACAATAGCGGAGCTCCTGTCCAGGGAACTAATCACGCAATCTGAATATCGCTTCATGATGCCCAAGAACCAAACAGCAGGCCGCTTTTATCTTCTTAAGATACATAAAGTTCTGGTCGAAGAAATGTTTACTGCAGAAATCCCAAGTCGGCCTATTGTGTCTAATAACAACACACCTACTGAGTCACTATCTAAATTCTTAAATCACCGCCTGTCAAACATACCCACCACCCTCCCATCTTTCGTTCAAGACACGCCGCACTTCCTTCGAATTATCGACGGCATCAACGCCAACCAAATTCTTTCCGACGCGCTATTCTAGTCACTTTGGATGTTTCTGCCCTTTACACCCTTTACACCAACATTCCCATGAGTGAAGGAATTGAAGCCGTTTTTAGATCTCTCGCAATCAATCCCCAAGCGCACGCTCCTGAAGTTTACGTATCGCACCTTAGGTTAGTTCTCAGGCTCAACTATTTCGAATTCGATTCTACACACTCCCTGCAAATTTTCGGCCGTAGCACGGGTACGCCATTCGCTCCCACGTATGCGAACATTTTCATGGGACAGCTTGAAGCAGACCTGCTAATATCCTACCTTTTAAAACCCCACACCTATCTTCGTTACACTGACGACATATTTATAATACAGGAACATAGCACAAGCGCCTTGACCTATTTATTTAGCCATTTCAATCGCTTTCACCCGAGTATTAAATTTACTGCTCACCACTCTCCTAGTCTGATCAACTTCCTGGACACGACGGTCTACATAGAAAAAGGAAAACTGAGAACGACACTTTAGCGGAAGCCTGCAGATAGCCAGCAATATTTAGACCACAACAGTCATCACCCGCGACATTGCAAGAAAGGAATTTTTGTTGTACAAGCGAAACGTATAAGAATAATCTGCAGCGAAGACCACGGTTATATCCACCACCTAAACGATCTTAAATCAACGCTAGCAGAAAGGAGCTATCTCCAAGTTGCTCTCGATAGAGCTTATGAGGCCGCGTCAAGATTGGAGAGACAGTCGGAATTGGCGAAGAGTCAGCCCACATTAGAATCTGACAGACCGCCGGCCTTTATAACAAAATATTCTAATGCACTCCCAAACATAAACAACTTCCTAAGAAAATACCACCCAATATTATCAAGTAACCAGCATCTGCGAAAAGCGTTCCCGGATGTACCCAGGGTTACCTATCGCCGAAACAAGAACTTTAAAGACATGTTAGCGCACGCAAAATTCAGCCAACAGCATTCCCCCGTAATAAATGCATGTTGTCGCCCTAGGTGCAAAACATGCAGGCACCTTTAAAGTGACATAAAAATTAAAAGAACCGCAAATAGTTATACACATGAAGTCAAATCTAGCTTTACTTGTACAAGTTCGGATGTGATTTATATGCTTGAATGTTCCTTCTGTAAGAAACAATATATCGGTGAAACAGGACAATCAATGAACGTCAGATTAAACGGGACATCACGCGGACACAGCTAAAAAGCTTCCCAAAACCGTCGCCGAGCATTTCAACCAACCAGGTCATAACTTTGATGAACTTAAACTCTACACCTTACCGTCAAATCTTAGTTCTGAACGAGAAAGAAAATACAGAGAATCATATCTTATCCATAAGTTCAATACATTGCAACCAATAGGCATAAACGTTTTATATGGAGCTTTAGAACCTATTCGCTATGCTAAACTTCAAGCTATAGGCAACAATACTTAGTTAGATTTCTTAGTAAGATTTCAGACCGGGGTGGGGGGTTGTGCCCTGGCTTTGACCTTATGCACGGCGTTCCTTTACTCTCAATTCGACACGCTAGCACATTTTCCCTCGTTTCCGCATCCTGCCGCCTCACACCCTCTCCCCTTTAGAAGAATCCCACCTATATATACTGTGGCGAGGACAGCATATGTCGCCTTGAAGAAGACCAGTCCACTTGTCGAAATGTTCGCTCCTGCATTCCCCTTGTTCACGTTTTGCTCATCATCTTGAATTTACATCTCCCGCATTCCCCGCATTTTCTCTTACTTGCTATTTGTATTACAGAAAATGTGCCCAACGTAAAAAAGCAGCTCATGCAAACGTAAGAACCCTACGTCCAGTGCAACGACTCAAGTGCAACGTCCATTGCAATGACGATGAGAAACAAGAACTTGAAAAGCAGATACTCGGGGACGTAAATATTATTATTATACAGATATTATTTGGCGTCAAAAGCTGCGCTTGGTATTCTAGCGTCAGTATTTATCTAGTAATTATTGTCTTGTGTAAACTGTGTTTGTAAAAAGCGAGTAGGCCGAATGCCATTTCAAGTCGACAGTATCGTGGTTTTAGGACAAAAAATGAGAATCCTTAATTAGCGCTCAAGGCACACAAACATTCAACAAATATTTGATTCATTCCGCCATCTCAGCTTCGCGGAACAGCACCACTTGAATTATTGACGCAGTTGGCTTTAGAGCTGGTTCGGTCTTGCGAGTGTTTTATTCTTCAAGCCAAAACTGCATACACACCCTTAGTTTAAACATATTTGGTCCTGTAAGCCTACGTAAAATTAAAGCAAGTTGGCATCTCAATGAGACAAGCAGCAAGGCCCATGAGCCTCTTTTCATAGACAGGTCATTTAAGAATCCTTGCGAGAGAGACGAGAGCTGTAGGGTTTTACCGTGTAGTTTGACAACACTTCCTCAAGCTAACCCAATCCATGTGGAGCGAGGGAAGTATGCGAAAAGTCAAATATATGATGACACTGGCTTCTGGTTAGTTTGGCGGTGACAAGTCTGTTATTTCAAGCCTGCATGAGTATGTGCTGTCCAAGGCAAAACTGATCGATCTTAGAGGAGTGCATAGCTATTGGTCTTAAATGATGCCGGTGTCTAGCGCTTGTAGCACTTGCATGATTCACCCAATCAGCAAAATTCCCATAAAAAATCCTTCGGATATGCTTCGTAGCTTCTATGGACTTTTCTTGGACCTTCGAATTAATTCGAATTTCCCGAGAACTTGCTCAAATATCGTTGAGGTGCTACAAGCATTAGGTTAATTTTGTCTTGTTTTATCAATTTGCTAGCCCTATAGTTAGCTGAATTGTCGGACTCCCTCACGTAAAAAAGCATTGGAGCAATTTTCGATTGACTGACTCGGGAGAATTTCTTTCTCTACTACAAATTCCTTTCGTCTGAGCAACATTTAGGTGTTCTTATTGGCGCTTTGCGTGGATTTGAGGTGAACGCAAAATTACACTACTATAAACAATGCCATGCTGCTTCTACGTTTTTACGTAGCCGCGTCCGTATTTCTGAGAACGCACTGCGTTCTTAGCATAGAGAATTAGCGGCAAAAGACATGCTGCACGTACCACCACAAACACCAGAAAAATCTCAGTGACACAAGCGATGCCAAAGACGATGGGTGCCTGGGATCCGATGACGACCTGTCTTCCCAGAAAGCAGAATATGTTTTGGAGCAGCTGCTTGTAAGCCACGAAGATGCGGACATCGTTAGTTTCCAGATCAACTGTGAAACGGTTCAGGATCCTTCCACGCGCTGTCGAATCAAAAAAAGAGAGAGGACTTCTCACTATCTTCTCCAGCATGTCGATGTGAAGTTTGGTGGACCAATGCCATGTTGCCCGGGACAGCAAAATACCGCCGGCGAGCTTGCACAGTGCTGGAAAATAGGAAGAAATAACGCCACTGCTCTTATCGGATTTAGAAACACAAATGACACTGGCGGGAATACCGCCGGCAATACCATGCAGGCAGACTGCCATGAATGTGCAGGCTGCCCCATGTAACTTGAGCCAAGATTTTAAACAGGAAAGGTGCGTCGGAAGCGAATTGCACCGAACGCATACTATTTGCATTGGCGTATAGTAACTGAGGCCTTTTCCCCCATACCTCACTCATTAGGTTAGTTTTATTACCGCACATTTTAATTATTGGCTGAGGAGAACAAGTGTGATACTTAGATTTGTAGAGCACTTTCAGAGACCACCCATTGAGTTGTTTCCTGTACGATGCGTTTCACGTAAGTCCTCTTTTTTTTTGGGGGGGGGGGGGGAGGCGGAGGTTGCAAAGAATGCCCGAGAAACCTGAAAAAGCTGCGTGATGGAGCTCTTGCACATTGGTATTGAACTGCTCTCCAGCATGCGTTTGGGGAACAGGGTCGGCAGCTAGCATTTGCGCCGTCGTCCGACGGGATCCGCCACCACAGTTGACTACAACCTTCTTAACGCCCTGGCGCTTCTCTGTCGCCAGTCACAATGCAGTTGCCCTTGTTTATCAAACGGATGCTTGAGGGCAGCGTTATATCAATGCGCGAGCACTCCGTCATGTGCTTTCTTTCTTTTCATGTTTCGCCGGCTTTGCAACCGGGAAGAAAGATCTACGTGAGATGTGAAACAACTCGGTGGTTGATTTCCGAAGGTCTTCTACAAATCTGCGTATTATAATTGGGGTTCTCAGCCAATATTTAAACAGTTAGGTAATAAAACCTAAAGAGCGAGCTATGGCGAATACAAAAAAAATCCTAAATTACTACAGGCTATTTTGAATAGTAAGCGTTGGGTTCAATTCGCTTCCGACGCGCCTTTCATATTTAAAATCTTGGATAAAGTTTCGGGTTGCATCCGCTATACTGGGCGCTGCTTCACCCCAGAATAATCCCGCTTGTGCAGTATTCAACAAAGCGAGCCGAACAATCGTCCTGAAACTTTTTAGTCTTCATCGTCCAATCGGACAAACACCGAGACACTGTGACGACCCTCAAAACCACGCAGGGTCGAAAACACTTTATGGTATGTTATGGAATGAACAACAAGAAAGCAAACAGAAGAGAACCTATATATATATATATATATATATATATATATATATATATATATACATGGTTTTTCTTCAAAGTTCAGCACGCAGGACCCGACGTAACATACGCAGGAAAGAGACGACGAACTGGGAAGACTTCTTTTTACTTAACGTTTTCGGCTGGTGGACCAACCTTCGTCAGAGTACGGGGCACAGGTACTGTACTCTGACGAAGGCTGGTCCACCAGCCGAAAACGTTAAGTAAAAAGAAGTCTTCCAAAAAGGGCGTCGTCTCTTTCCTGCGTGTATATATATATATATATATATATATATATATATATATATATATATATATATATATATATATATATATATATATATAGGGTCTCGAATTTGGCAACATTGATACCTTCAGGTAGCACCCAGAAAGGTCACGTACTCGTGACGCCTGCGGCAGAATTGATGTGCCACATCCACCGCCAGTGTTTGTGAATGGTGGCGCTGGCTAACACTCCCAAGGCTAAAAACAAGAAAGGGGCTGGCAGATGGAATGGCACACTGTGGTATAATTTTTTTTTATTTTTTAAACAGGGTTGAAGTACCTCAGACAGGCTGGCCAACGTTTCGATAGGTGGACCTATCTTCGTCAAAGGCGGCCTCGTCATCCTCGGCGTGTTAGTTTTAAAGGGTTAGTGCAGTGACGTCACGTGCGGGTGTTGTCGCTGGCGGCTGGTTTTAAAGAGAGAGATTACAAGAGGGACCAGGCGCTGTCGTCCGACGTCTGTGAGCCTCATTCTCAAGACGAAGGGACAAGAGCGTGAGAGTGGGCACGCGGGGAGGAAAGAAAAGAAATAGAAGCAGAAAAAAGGGGAAAAAAAGGAAAAAAAGGAGGGGGGAGCCAGGGCCGTACCAAGACACAACAAAGGGGGGGGGGTGAAAGAAAAAGAAAGAGAAAAATGAAATCTTTAAGAAATACGGGGGCTTGGGAGCGTGTTGGGGATGCGAAAGGTTAGGAGGTATTCAGGGGGAGTCGTTGGCGGCATGTTTTTGAGGCATTAGAACGGCCGGTCAAGCAATACGTCGAGTAATTTTGAAATAGTTAAGGTGGCGACGAGGAGTCTGTGGTGCAATGTGTGGGGTGACTGAAAGGCAGCGGCATGGTCTTTCAAGGGGCACTGCCCCACGCACTTAACGTAGGTGTCGTTACGGCGGCATCCAGAAGGCGATACTCTGGGTTGAGGCGCCGAAAAAGGCATATTGACTTCGGAATGTGTTGTCGAGGGGGTTTCAAAAAAAAAGGACTAAAAAAGGGGGGCAGGGGAAAGGGGGGGGCGAAATCGGTATAGCAAACAGGAGGGTGACGCGTGCAGAAGCGGGCGCGGGCAAGTGTACATGGAAGAAGGGGATCGTACACTTGGTATAGACGTAAAATCCTGAAAGAGTACATTAAATTGAGTAGTAGGCAGGAAATTTTTTTTTCTTTTTTCCCTCTCCTTCCCCTTTTTTCCTCCGAAATGAAAGAGTAGGTGAGGTTAAGAATTAAACTTGGCTGGTGGCCTAATGTGTTTTGTGTATTGGTTGATGATATGAGAGTTTCAGATTTAAGTTACAGCTTTTAAAGATTCTAAGTTGCCGCGTGCCAAATTAATTCCTGTCGGGTGTAGGCAATTAAACTTGTGTATGAGGTATGATTCCGTGTACTTCCTTTCGCGAGGGGAACGGAAATTTGTTTGTAGTATATAGAGCCTTGCTTTGTCAAACATATGTCCATGTTCATTAAAGTGGCTGGCTACTGCTTTGGGTAAATTGTGTTTTGTGTCCGCGTGGTGACCATTGAGTCTTGTATTGATTTGTTGTCCGGTCTCACCTATGTATTGTTTGCTACAAACGGCGCATTCTAGACAGTAGACTACATTGCTTGATGTGCAGGTGAAAGCCGAAGTTACCTTGTGTGTGTAATTCGACGCTCTACTTTTTACTGTAGTAGTGGATTGAATGTGTTTGCATGTAGAGCACCTGGGGCGACCACAGGGATTGGTTCCCAACTTCTTCTTTTTCTGTAGTTTGGTGTGCACAAGAACATCTTTAAAATTAGTGTTGCGTCTGTAGGCCACTCCGGGAGGGTCGGGAAAAATCTTCTTAAGTTTCTGGTTGCTGGTGAGAATCGGGTAGTATTTACTTAGGATGTTATTCACGTTTGGGAGTGCGTTTGAGAATTTAGTAGTAAGAAGAGGCGTTGTTGTTCTTGTGATCTTCGGGCGGGGCTTGAGGACCTCGGCTCGATCAAGTTTGGTTGCAGCGATGTAAGCTGTTTGAAGGTCACTGTTTGGGTGGTTCCTGTTTGATAGCGTTTCTTTAAGGTGATCGAGTCTATCTATGTAGTCTTGGTTTTCAACGCAAATGCGACGTAGTCGTGTGGCTTGGCCTTTAAAGATGCCTTGTTTGCAATGTCTGGGATGGTGGCTGGTATATTCTAGGTACTGTTGTTTGTCGAAAGGTTTCCTATACAGCGTTGTCTTTAGTTCACCATTGTCAATGTATATTGTTGTGTCCAGAAAGTTTATGCGCTCAGTTGAGGATTCTGATGTGAATTTTATTGTTGGGTGAACAGAATTTAGAAAGGATACATATTTATCTAGACTGTCTTGGGCATGTCCCCAGATTATGAGTATGTCGTCTATGTATCGTAGGTATGTGTGGGGCTTGGTAGTGCAGCGCGATAGGAAATCTGTTTCTAGAATCCCCATAAATATGTTCGCGTAGGTTGGTGCAAAAGGCGTACCCATGCTTATACCATGTATCTGTAGGTAGTAACTCTCTTCAAATTCGAAGTAGTTATGTGTGAGAACTAATTCAAGGAGAGACAGGTAAACTTCAGTAGAGTGTTGTGCACTGTGTTTAGACAGCGTTTGTTTTATCGAAGATAAACCATCAGGGATTGGAATGTTGGTGTACAGCGCCGTGACGTCTAGTGTTGCGAGAATTGTGTTGTGGGGTAGTGTGCCTTTAGTATTAATGTCTTCTATAATTCTCAGCAGGTGGGGCGTATCTTGTACAAATGACGGAAGTGTTTTCGGCAAGTTACCAAGGTAGTGGTTAAGGAATGTGGAGATGCTCTCTGTCGGGGTGTTGTTGTTTGCTACTATCGGACGGCCTGGGATAATAGCAGTATATAGTTCAGCGGATGGAATTTTATGAATTTTCGGAAGGAGGTAAAAACGTCCGGCAGTTTTGTTGCTTGGTTTAAGAAATTTGTATTCTGATGGTGTTATCAATTCATCAGCCAAAAGTGATTTCAGCCTGTTGGTAATTGTCACTGTATAGGGCAATGTCGGATCGTTATCTAGTTTGCGGTAATGTTCTGGGTTGTTTAGTTGTCTGTAAGCCTCGTGCTTGTATTTTTCTATTGGCCAAATAACTATACTTCCACCCTTATCTGCTTCCTTAATAACAATGTCATTCCGGCAGCTCAGATTTGAAATGATATGACTCTCCTACGCAGTTATGTTTTTAGGTCGCTTAGATGTCTTGGATTGGCTTATAATTTCTTTAGTGATAGTTTTAAGGTATATGTCAAGTTCTATGGCTTGTTCTGGTTCGGGAGTCCAAGTGGATTGAGCTCTAAGTGGTGTCGTCCCGGTGTCTGGTGTGTCTGCAAAAAAGTGTCGGATACGCATTCGTCGGGAGAATTCTGAGAAGTCCTTGTGAAGCTCGAATTCATTTATTGTGTTGTTCGTGGGGCAAAAGTTTAAGCCCTTGCTGAGTACGGCTATTTCTTTTTGGCTTAATGTTTTAGAAATGTCTATAACATTGGAGCGGTTTAGTTCTGTGGAAATTTCCTTACTGTCTGGTCCTTCTAAGCTCGAGGTCCCTCTTGTCTGGGTGTGGTGGCTGTTTGGCTGGAAGGTTGTTTTTTGATTAAAATTTGCTTTTTTCCTTTGTTTTTGAACCAATTTTCTATACTGTTTTTCGCCGTAATGTTCTAAATTTCTCTTCTCATCTGGTGTCAGGGTTATGTTCCTAAGTCTGTGGTTAAAAGTTTCGATTTGCTCTTCGCAGTGTTCTTTGAGGATATTCAAAAGTGAAAGTGAGGCATTATGTAATGTTGTTTGCCAGTTTGCGCGATGGTGTGGTGGGAGTGTTCCTAGCCACCGCCAGCGACAACACCCGCACGTGACGTCACTGCACTAACCCTTTAAAACTAACACGCCGAGGATGACGAGGCCGCCTTTGACGAAGATAGGTCCACCTATCGAAACGTTGGCCAGCTCCCAAGGCTAGTTCTAGTAGTTACACATAAATACCCAAATACCCAAGAAAGTTCTCCGCTCCACAAAAACTAAAAGGCATGTGCAAGAGGGTGAATGCAGGATCCAAAGAGGCAAACCCTAGTGCTACGATCTGTCAAACTAAGCACGTGACAAAGTATGTGGAATGTGCAACTTCAGTTGTTTACCAAATCCCACTATATTGCGGGAAAGTATACATCGGGCAAACTGGACGTTGTCTAAATGATAGGTTACGGGAGCACAAATACACGTGCCAGCTTCTGACAGCACCCAGCAACCTGGCTGCACATTGCAAACAATGCAAATGCTCTCCGCTTCTAGAAAGCGCCACAGTCATTGGCACATCAAAAACAAAAACGGAGCGAGAAATATGGGAGGCGCTTGCGATAGCAAAAGAAAAAGAAATGTGCGTAAGCACTCCGTCCATCGCGCTTATGAAAGCTGAGGTCGAGTTTGCCAGGGCGAACGGGTGCCAGTGAACCACGTATGCCTGACCCGAACTATGATCACAATCCGTGAACTTGTCATATCTTTTATACCCCCCCCCCCCGCGCCATATCTCCTTGTATATAAGCGCGTTATTTAACGTTATTAAACAGTTGGTAGTTTGCGCTACGTCCGTCCACGTCCTGTCCTTCCTTAATATCGTCTGTGTAAAACTGAGCGCAATATAACCATGAACGCTCACCAACTAGCCCCCTTCCTTGCTTTACTAAACCCAAGAAAGTGGATGGAGAAACCGCGCCGCGGTAGCTTAATTGGTTAGAGCATTCCACGCGTAATGCGAAGACGTGGGCTCATTCCCCACCTGTGGCAAGTTGTTTGTTCATCCAATTTGATTGCAATTAATTTATCATTCGCTTGAATTCGGTTAGTAAGTACAAGTAATTTCCCCTGTATTTTCCTTGCTGTCTTTGTTGGCTTCTCATGATATGCTTAATGGGCGTTTCGGTTAGCCCCCTTCCTTCTCGATGATACAACTACATGATTACAAATCACATGATACAAGTCAAAATGATTCATTCAGCTAGTTTTATAGCAATATCAGGTATTAGGTTATTGACAAAACGCGAGGTCTTTGTTGTACCAAACTCAGCTATTACAGGTATTTAGCCTATTACTTCTGATCACATAGTAAAATAACACAGTTGCACAAGGAGGGTAATTTTGATAGGCAACTATACTCCGTTTCATACATAGCGGTCAACACTGAGGAAGCTACGCCAGAAGTTTGGCCAAGAAAAGTTACAACTACGCTCGTTCCGTCCAAGCTTCGCTGCGCGCCAACAGCACTCGTGTGAGCATGCACGTGAGGCTCCTGGCGACGGGTTGCACAAACGAACCCGAAAAGAATAACAAAAATAAACATTAACTAAAAGAACGCATTAGCAGCCCTTTGCCACAATGCGTTTGTTTCTCAGGATTGAAACTTGTTTCATGTGACCCAACTTCTAATAATAAATTTTTGATTCTGATTCCGATCTAATACTGAGTCTGTATAAAAAAGCAGGCGCGCATAATTCCTGTCAAAAACATCGAGCTATATCCAAGTGCGAACGATGCCACTGCCAGAAGTCTCCTTAGCCTCCACAGCGTTGATTGCTATGCACTAAACGCCGCATAGAAGACAGCGAAAATTTCATCTATCTATTGGCAAGATAGAAGTGAAATGCATTGGTGTTCAACTATTTTTCTTTAAAGCCAAACTTTCGGTTGCGAATGCAACTACTTTGTACTGCATGCAATCACCGCCACAGAAAGATATGTGCAACACTGACTATCTTGGGAATATTTCGGCACAATTGCAATACGTAAGACTTTATACCAACTCTAATATATATAGATCACGGAGCAACATTTATTCAGCTTCTGCAGCTTGTCCATTAAATAATGAATAAAGTTACGTCCACACCAAGAAGCATAGAGTGAAGCCGGAGCAGGCATAGAGGAAATAATAATTTTCTACATAAATGTAGAAATATTAAGCAGAAATGAAAAGAAAGTGGACAAAGAAACAAATTTCCCCAGGTGAGAACGGTACTATAATCCGCACTACGGGCGCTTTGCTTTACAAATTAGGCTACCGTGACGGCCACCCTCACGCCTACGAGAGCGTTAGCGAGCCCCCCTCACCGCCATGGCAGTGGATGTGGGACATCCTTTCCGATTACAGGCGTCGAGTAGCAGGTGAGCTCAAGAGCACGCAAGCGGGCAACAATTTTCATATCTCATTTCATGGCATGAAGAGTGTCAAACGGAGGTCATTTAATTTCTAATAAAATAATCAGAAATAAAATTTCTTATCTTTCTGTACCGTCATTGTCCATTTCTCAATACGCGCTTGCGACAAAAATTTCAGATCCTCAGATCCTCCTATCCTTTTCGGACATTGGATAAGCAGGACGTCAAACTTAGCATCCCCCAGGCCATGACTCAAGTTCCTGCAATTAGGAGCCACCTGAGTGCGGCTCGCTGTGTTTTACGTTATATGTGACAGGGTTTAGGCACACAGGGTTTTCTTAGGCAAATATTGGGAATGCAATTGAATCAACTGAAGCACGGCTGCAATATTTTACAGTCTAAGTCAATAGAGTCTCACTTTTATTATTGAGAAGTTGCTTAGAGAACGTTGTTCTATGGTCCCCACACATTTGTGCTCGTTCCCTAAATTTTACCACTCGTGTTTCTGGTGCTTCTAAAACGTGTTTTTAGTGCTGTGAAAAAAGTTCCTTTTTAAAGTTGCATACTGGTGGACAGCTGCCAAACGAATGCGACACATGTCACGTTCAATGAATTTACTGGAGCGTATTTCCATCGGAATTAGTTTCAAGAAACAAAATGTTAAGAGTGCAACAATTTGTTCAAACATGGGTCATGTTCAATGCAGCAAAGTTATTTTACCATCTCCAAGGCAGAATGCTGCTAGCCTCTGGAGAATAAACCGGCTAGAAGGGTGGTTGTCGGCGGTTTCGCTTATCTTGAGGGTTGACCACTCCTTGATGCAGAACAGCTGGCAGGCTATGAACGCTCCACTAGCCGCGAAGCAAATCAAGGCGAGCACTGCGCATATCCCAGAGTACTTGAAGTAAGCCACGCAGACATCGAGAAAGCCCTGGATAGAATGCAAGTTATTAATCAATGAGATACAAAACAAAAACATGAAATCACAACAATAAAATTCAAACAAGCGCAGCAGCAAGTTCTACTAAATAAAACGTCACTGCTCTTCGCGTTCTTGGCGCAGCAAAAGAAAAAGCGATACTGATGCTACGTAACAAATGATACTATTCAGTTGGAAATTATGGAATGTTTGATACATGCTAGTAATATTCCCCACCTAAACAAAGCTTTAACTCAGGCGCACTCTTATAAATTCAATGGAACCGAGAAATAATTTTGCAGTGGCTTAGCGGTGATGGTGTCGCGCTGCTTAGTGCGAGGTTGCGGGGTCAAATCCACGCTGCGCCAGAAGCCTTTAGATGGGGGCGGGATGCGAAAACGCATTGTCCCATGCACGTTAAATATTCCCTGGTGGTCAAACTTAGACCGGAGTACACCACTATGGCGTGCCGCATAAGAAAGTCGTGGTTTTGGCACATAAAAGTGCAGAATTCAATTGAGAAATATTTTCTTGGTTACCAGTGCAGCGATTTATTAATGTCTGTTTGATTTTAAGGAACAATATAACAGTCTAGTAATTTCAGCAAGTTCATTTTCAATATATGTCATCAATTTAAAGAAAGGAGCCCTTAGAAAACGGCAAGAAAGCTTAAGCATTAATTTTACACCTAATTTAGCAGCAAAAATGATGTTGCAATTCTCTAAGCTGCACGAAATAACGTATCTATACGCGCCACAGTTCATGTGTCATATACCGCGGTGGCAGATACCAGAAATTCCCAAGTAGGAGTTGTGGAAAAACCTTGTAACCATGGTAGGTATTTTACGTTAGCTGGAAATATGCACACCACGTTTTCCCGCTTGAGATGTTCTAAAGGATGCAGCTGACATCGCTACAATATTTGTTTTTGGTGGAGGGTTGGGCGTTGTAAACCACGTGGTTGAATTTCTTACAATTACCAATTTTTGGCGTATTTATTTTTGCTTCATGTGCAAAATTAAAGTTCCGCTTCCTATAGTTGCTATAATTTAATTCTCTCGAACGCAACAAAGTTGATTAAAATTAGTCCAGTAGTTGTTTCATGATTGTATTACAACGTTTTACATCGATTTAAATAGGAAAATTGAAGCAGACCTGATAGTCGGGCGAGTTGGTACGAATTCATAGTGAAATATTTAGCGCGCACAATTGAAAAGTACACCTTGTCCCCGTGTCTTCCTTCCCTGTGTCCTCATTTGCGGCTAACTGCTGCAAAACAAACTCAAATTTGGCAGGTCCGTACTTCTCGCTCACGTTCACAGTGGCGAGCTTTGACAGGTGTTGTCAAAAATCAAAATATTTAAAATTGGTTGCACTTAGAATGCTTCGCATGTATTCGGGTTGAAGCTCCACTTGTTGGGACAACTTAGTACTGTGGTGCAAGCAACGTGTTTGTCCAGTGAGAAGGTGCTCTTCACTCATGACGGAGCCTAGAATGACAAAAAGCTGACCGAGCTGGAAGGAATTCGTGGTTTAAGAAGTTAGATGAAAAAAAAGCAGTAACACATATTCAAAATATTTCTTATTCTTGACCATGCCTTTGTATGTTAGCTACGTCATTGCCTGAATCATTGTCAAATAAATATAAAATGTTATTTACGGTTCGGAGGCAATACCCCCTCATGTAGTATTTGGCGTAAGCAAATGTGGAGTGATGATCTTTTCATTTGCAGGAATGTAGAAGTGCTTACTACAGTTGAAGCACTTTATATCAGAAATTGCGCTAGCACGTCCCTATGCCAGCTTTCGATTATTCTGCCGAAAGAATTTTCATGCCTGAATTTGTTTCCGTGGAGAATGCACACGCGTACGTGGCTTATGGGTTAGCTTTGCCGTCCCCCTAACATGCCCATGATTCATTCTCTTCCTTCCTTGTATTCCGCTACAGAGCAATCCAGAACTTGCCGTTGGTGCTGCCATTTTCGTTCTTCTCGTCTCCGTGATTTATTTGCCTAACTTTTCAAAAGATCACCCTAAAATCACGTACACACCAGCCAGCAAGCATAGAAAAATGTGAGCATTACTTGCGTAGGAAAAAAAAGCGTATTAGCGTTCAATATATGCAGAGAAAAAAGAAAAACCAGCAACTTCAAAATGAAAGTAGACAGGGCAATACACACGTAGTGGAGGGCGTCTGTATAAACCGCCTAAAACAACCTGGTATTACTGCTTTATTGTTGTCTGCTCTGCAGAAAATTCTTTCGAAAGAACACAATAAGGTACACGGAAGGCATGCTGAAAAGACACATCTTCTATTTTATTGTAAAGAACAAGGTTCAGTTTCAAATACGTTGGTTTTCCGCTCCGAGACCTTGGTTTATTTATGGCGCACGCTGCAGGGATTGTCTCCAAAACAATTTTCACCATCTGACGCTCTCTAACGCGTGCCTGTTTATAAGTACGTGAGCCTTTCGCACATGGCCGGTTCTTAACACTGTTGCCGAGGTCGGGAACGCAAGACCGACTTTGAGTTTAGCAGCGACCCGTCATGTTCACTGGTCTTCTACTGTAGTTTCAGGTTTACTTTCCAGTTTAGTATCCCATATTTTCACACTGAAACAATGCTTGATGCCCATTAGGTTGCTTGTTCGTCTACCAGACCTCTTTGTCTTTTACAACACAAAAATGTGTTCACAAAAATTTCACACATACCATGCATCAGAAATAAGCAAACTGAACAATGCTCACTTTGTGAGATGGCACTTTATCTTTCGGGAAAATCGCTGCATCTCTTGCACTCCTGGCTTGGTGTGACCTAGCAACGAACCAAACAATTGCGTGAAATACTGCTTGCAATAAAAAGTCACGGGCAATTTGTCGGTAAATGCCACAAAAATGCATTAGCATTACGACGCACCCACTTGAGGCCCCTTTCCCCACAACAATCGTTGTATATATATATTATAAGAAACCAACCAACAAAAGAATTCCCTTCTTATGATATTAATAAAGCTAATCAATCCAGAAACACTGATACTTTAGGTAGCGTGTGTGGGTTTATTGACTAGTGGCCGTCACCAAAATAGATCACGTACTCGTGATGACTGCAAGAAGTTCCACATTGTCAATGTTCGGGAGTGGTGGCGGGGGCAAACACTCGCTCTAGCACTAAAACATAAATACACCAGAAAGCAGATCGGAAAATGTCGTCATGGTAATTCAACTGGTAAGAGCACCGCAGGCGTATAAAGTGAATACGTGCGTTCTTATCTCATCTGCGGCCAGTTGTTCTTTCATACACTTTTATTTCCCTTACATTATCATTTATTTAACTAAATTTCCAAGCACAAGTAATCTCCCCTATGTTGTGCTTGGCGTCTTTGTTGGCTTCATGTGACATGAATACAAAAAGATCGGCCCCGTAGGTTCCCATTCATCTAGTTTACATATATATACATATATATCTCACTTTGACAGTTCTAATGCTAACGCATTAAAATCTTCCGTACAAGTTTTCTCCGTTGCCAGTCGAGGCACACCTGCTGTTCTTGGATGTAAGCTGCCCTGCAGTCACTGGCGGTTGCCCTAGGCCTCTCCTCTTTGCTGTCATCAACAGGGGCCTCCACGGCGGAAGTACTGTTTCTATTTTTTTGTGTGAAATAATTTACCACGTACGCATTGGCTACATGCGCTGCCAGCGTTCTTTTGTTGGCATTTCCTCGATTCAGCAATGCTCCTGCGGTCACTGTGGTCCGACTATGCTCTTTTGGCATTTTGCGTTTACTCCCTCTAGAACACACCTTCGTCACCTTCGTCACCTTCGTCACCTTCGCCTCAGAGTCACGTATTTCTGGCGGTCAGTAGGTGACTGCTCGAATCCTCGACATCTTTTTGGTCGGGAGCGCCATCATCGCTATGATAGGGTCATGAATATGCATATGATTTGGTTGCCGGTAAAAGAAAAAAATTTGTGTAGTGGCTGTTGGAATCGAAACTTTATTTAGGGCAGTGATTTTTATAAACGAGTTATTGACAATTAGACACGATCAATAAACTGAATTATAAGGTATACGATTTTGTTACTCTGGAATAGAAAAACAATATCATATCTTTTCTTATAAAATGATTTTACTAGTACATTTGGCTCTCAAATACAACACATGGTTCTCAAGTATACCATTTAGGCGCGAGTAGGATTTTGCAAAGTTTTTGTCAGCAAACGAATTCATATAAGCTGCAAACAAATAAGCTCAATCCCTCCGCTTTAAGTTCTCAAATAAATGCAGTTTCATGAACGCCGGTATCTGTTTTTGTTGCAGAGTTACTTATTTGTAAACTTCGTGGTCAGAGTTTTTAAAAGTGCCAATACAAAAAACTCTTGCGAAAAATTCCAAACTGGAAATCAGAATTCCGCGTCTAGCACTGACAAGAATTTAAATTTCTCCCTAAAATCTAACAAATTTCGTCCACATCAGTGAAGCGGTTGCCTCACAGAAATGTTTCTTTGTTTATATGTATTTGAATAGGCGGCATCAGACTTGGCCCGGAGCGAATGCTTCCTCTTAAATTCGTATTCCTTAGAATACTTGTTTCGAAGATAAAATTATTTATAAAAAATGCTAGGAGCGGCGAAAACGTAAGACGGTTGCAGAGAAGTTGATAGTCGAGTCGGACATACATTTCCACCATTAACGTTAATATAGAACGGTTAATTAGGAATCAAAATATTATTTGGTTTTTTATTAGAACTGACCCTCAGTTGTATGTGTAGAAAGCATGTAGCCAGCCACATTTTAGTGCGCCCGCATTTTGAAATTTTGCAAATCACACCTAATTCAATTTAGTCAATGTAGAGTTTCAGTGCCCAATACAAGCAATGTTTTAGCGCCAGATAGGCAGCCTCTTTATAACGTCAGAAAAGAACGACCCTTGGCAAAACGCGTGAAGAAGTTTTAATTACGTTGTTGCAGATACTGATACAGAACAGAACATTCTGCTGACAAGCATGCTGCCACGTCCGGAACCACTATCTACCATGACGTGCAATTACTAAAGCTTCGTCACGCACTTCGTCACGACGCGTTTCTGTCTGAGGTAAGGGCCGAACATCCTTTCTGGCTTTCCCGACGATTTCGGTTTCTACATTGCCTGGATAGAGCATTACAATGAAACGAGCAATATCTCGAATTTTCAAGATATTTAAAAAATATGGTGGGCTTGAAATATATTTGCCTGCAAATGCGCCAAACGATTGTTCGCAATGTTTCATTGTTAGGCTAATGAGCACATGTTTTGACAATTACTATCGAGAAACTCAGGTTTGTAGCAGCCAAGTATGAGAACCTGGACTTACAAATACTTTAAAAAGGGCCGCTTCACCACGCTCATAGCTGCTTTATAAACACCTGCTGTCTGAATAACATCCAGTATTAGCCCTGGTAGGTTTTTCTGTCGTCTAAACCACTCCGCAGATTTAAACACGTCTTTAAAGGGGTCGATGTTTAGCTGGCGGTTGATTATTTGTCAGGAGAGGCATAATTTTCACTCGGTATTTTAATAGTAAAAGATATTTCTTTGTAAAGAAGCTGCGTTGACCTTGTTTTAGTGTAGAAAAATTATCCCACCTCGAATCTTCGGTTTGGCATATCAGAGCTGGAAATTTTGGTTCTTCCAAGTAATGAAAAGGCGCTGCATTGTGCCAAATCTTCACATTCTTGACGTCGTCGATGAGCACGGCATTCTTGTCATGCATCAGCAGCCATTGACGTATAGAAAATGGAAGTCGCGCTGTTTGTGTCACCAAGACGCACGTCTGAAAAGTACGAAAGTGGAAATTTTCTGCCGTGTAAGAGAACAAGAGAACTGAACTGTTACATCGGCGTTTATTCCAGAAACTCGATCACAACAATCTGCATTTTCCGGCACGTATTGGTCAGTACATTTCGTATTGTGCAAAAAATAGACAGATTCTGTGCCCTGTTTTTTGATAGTTGACACGACCGCATTAGCACTTTCTAAGTGAGAATTTGGTGGCTTAGGCATGCTAATAGATCTTCAGTTTTAGCTGTTCTTTATTTACCTTCAAAATTGCGGGCTAGAATGGAAAATTAAGTTAGTAAGTCACTGGCAAAAGTTGTGCGAAATAATTATTCTTGGAATAAGTAACAACAACTTAGTTCGTTAAATTGTGATACAAGAGTATTTACTTGAATACTAAACTTATTTAATTCCAGAACAATGTGTGTGATAAGTACGAATGGCACAGCAGCTAATACAAGCCCTGCAAATAGCCGAGAGAAGCTAAAATAAGTAAATGCACGAAGGCAACTCGGTATTATGCCACAGAGTGGTGAAGCTCCACAAAACTACCTATTAAATTGGAAGTTGTACATATGCTTGAAATTTTGCTCCCGTAAAGCAGAATTTTCGACATTAAGTGTAGAGAGCGGGTGGTACTTTTACACAATGGCTCAAATGGCGTTAAATGGCGCTTCTTTTGTGCCGAACTGCCTCTTTAAAGGATTGGTATTTCAGGAAATAATTGTTTTAGATTTTCATCAGAAAGGCTCAGTAGGACCCCTTTTCTGCCTTACACAGATTTTAGGTACGTCATATTTATCATACGAATAACAAATAAAGGATAGTAAACCATACATATCTAGCTAGGACACTAAGATCTGCGCATTCTAATGCGAAGCATTATATAGAAAGCTCTATAGCAAGGTAATGCAAGGTCATTTTCAGTTTTCTTGTACAACAGCAGAAAAAAATACGTTTCCGCCTAAAATTTAGTGGGAAAATATTGGGCAATTTCAAAGTAAATATAGTAATCTGTGTAATATTCAAGGTCTCGCGAGAATATAGGCAGTTGCCACTTATTGAAATATAAAATAAAACTCAAGTATTGGACCAAATCTTGATTTTATGAGGAGCATAATAATAATAATATTTGGTGTTTTACGTGCCAAAACCACTTTCTGATTATGAGGCACGCCGTAGTGGAGGACTCCGGAAATTTTGACCACCTGGGGTTCTTTAACGTGCACCTAAATCTAAGCACACGGGTGTTTTCGCATTTCGCCCCCATCGAAATGCGGCCGCCGTGGCCGGGATTCGATCCCGCGACCTCGTGCTCAGCAGCCCAACACCATAGCCACTGAGCAACCACGGCGGGTATGAGGAGCATGAAGTAATTAGCCAACTTACGAGGCTCAATATAACCAGTGTGCATTATCTATTTAGTAATGGTTTACTTAAGGTGAGTGACGTGAACGTATGAAAATTTTGGGGGCCTTGGGTCCTCTGGGCGCCAAGGCCACGTCACCCGTAACAAACTCCGAAGCACCGCTCCTTTGAACGCGCTAGAACCGCATCTGCCGCGCACCTGGCGCGTTCCTGGCGCGTGCGCACGCGCTCATTAGTGCAATGATTGAACACCCGGCGTCGCTCACTGCACTCCCCAACGTCTCTTGCACTCGGAACGCAAAGGCACCCGAAATAATGAAGAAATATTCTACGTCGTGTACCAGAACAGCCGGGGATAAGCAGCGCTGGACTAATCTAACGGAAGAGAAGCAAGAAAGCTTGGCTTTGCACCGTGATAACTTCGTTAAGGGACTTTTGGACGTACTTTCATTTTGAATTCTGCTTAATATTCTTCCTGCGTGTACCTCTTAGCACCTACATTCTTAAATGGGAAATAAAAGCTGTGTGCGCGGCCAATTACATGTCAGGGTACGGGGGCAAACCAAAGTTTTTGCACGTCGCCACAATACTTCCAATAAGGCTGTAACTTACTGTGCTATCAAGTTTTTGTATTTCGTCATTCAGGGAAGTTTAGAATGAACCAAATTTCGGAAAGAAACAATTTATATTTCACCACACACAAAATTTGTCCATGCTTTTTAGGTAAATATACATAGATACACACATACATACGTACATACATACATGCATGCAATACATCGTTCGTGAGAAATACAAACACTATTGACACCAACATTCATTGCTGACGTGCTGTCAGAAAAAGAAGGAACTCTGTGGAAAATTCGTCATCATTCCACCAATACAGCCTCCTGTATGAAGCCAGAAATGTAGTCATTCTAAGTCCTCTTTGTCACGAATAAGCGATTGAAATTTGTATCTGTTTTCGCAAGGTTGCGTTCAAATGCATTAAGAAAGGTGCACAAATCTGCATCACAATATCAACTGCTACAGATAAAATAAACTTATTTGGAAAACTTATTTCTATAGTTATTTTAAGGGGAGTAGAACGTTTCAAACTACAGAGGCTGGGATGAAGTCCCAGGATTTCTCTTTTTCTTGAAATGCTCATTGCGCTTGTAAATAAACTTTGCGTGAAAGAAAATGCTTATGTTAGAGTGCATTTTGTCTTTTTTCCTAAAGTACTGGCCGCAATCAGGCGCCAAGTTATATTATGCTTTGTGAAGCACCAAAATGGGCCATTTGGTAAACTGACTGGTGGTAAGTGGTTGGTTCCTTTGGGTGTAGTCAAATGTGTACTAGCCATTGCTTTGTCTCATACCGCCTACAGGCACAAGAAACGTGTGTGAAATTTTCAATGCCCTATTACCTCTGTGTTTACGCTGTTGTTGAAAGGCCATACCTGTTGAAATCAAAGCGATTCAAGCTGGCACATTAGAGGGCGCTGTGGAATGAAACAGAAAAATGATATCTTTTTTTCTGTTTTGCCTTGGTAAAATAGAACAATGAGTATGCTGGTGTTATGCATAGTTCATAATTGTATCGGCCGTTATGACGCCAAATTTCGCCATCTATAATGTAGTCGATAATGCTTAGAGTTTGCTTTGAACGAAACCACTTAGGCACATTGCTGCTCATTGACTACTTCGAAGGCACTTATAATTATTATTTACAAATCTAAGTAGGCAGACGACCATCTAGTCTTCATTTCGTTAAGAAATTTATTTTGCATTGCGATCTTAAGACCTTGCTCTAGTATATTCATTTCGAAATGCATATACACTCACGTGCACTGATTTTTAATGTGAATTTCTTGCTTGTGGCATTAAGTAGCTTCAGGCATGTACTAGTGCATACTAACTGACCATTTCTACAGTCAGATGCTGTAGGTTTGTGTTGGCTTGTATTTATTAGCAGCAATTCAATTCTGTTAAAAACTAACACGTAACGAAATTTTACGGCTAAGAATGTCGTATAAGTGTGCCCTTCTAAGTAACATTGTAAATGAGAAACCATTGAGGTTATGGCTCCTACCTTGCCTGAAAGAACTCCATCTTGTCCGAAGATGTGCTCAAGAATCTTTTGCTTTACATGTGCATCTTGGGAACTCGTGGGATCATCCAGGAGATAGATGTCGCTCCTGCTGTACAATGCACGTGCAATGCACACGCGTTGCTTCTGCCCACCACTCAGCATTTCACCCTGCAGAATTTGGTGGTTGAAGGTACTGGATAAATTATAAGCGTGTAGTAGTTTACATTTTAAAGTAACAGATATCTCGCGCTAAATTTTGTCCTGACGCCTTTGATAATGTAATCGCTTTAATTTACTTTCTGAGCGATAAATTAAAGTTAACCACATGCATCTTTTCATTACACAGATTGATTGTAGTCTAACAAAATAACGTGATATTTCTAACAGCTCCTAATCAAAGAATTCGTGTCTTAAGCAAAACCGACTACGTGACCGAAGCCTTTATGGGTTGAAATACGCATGGTCGGTTCTCGGGAAACTAGTTTCTGAGGATGACTGGTGTTGAATCTGAAGAAATTTGCGAATACTATTTGTAACTCTTAGATGTTTTCGCAACTAAATCGGATAGGCCAACTCTTCTGTTATGCCCAGGTATTATGAAGAAGAGCTGAGCCAACGTGCAATCATCTCTTATAGTAGAAATCAGGCTGTCCTAGAATGTTCATTATGGAGTGAATGAAGTCACCTTTATTTTTTACTGCATGAATTTTTTTTCTTGTGAAAAAGTAGGTGAAATACTTGCTTATACCAGAAATGCCCAAATAAACCTGATTTTTTTAAAGCAAACGTTATGATTGCCATTCTATAAGCTCATATTCCGATGTATTACTTATGGTACACTATGCAGGTAGTGTTATATTTGACGACCGTTATAAAGGCGTTTGCATATCAGGAATACTGCGACAAATATCATACTTGAAAAAACATGATACTTTGCTTTATTATGTGGCGTATATGTCTCAAAGCTCAATTTATTATAAATTAAATAAAAATTATTCGAATTCAATTTTACTGACGAATTTTTAGCCTAATTATAAAAGTCTGATCCGTAGTGTTATTTTAAGGCGGATTTTAGCTTTTCGTAATCAATGGAGCTCAACGCAAGCGGAAAGCTTACGTTGTTTATCTTCTTCTTATGTTATCTTTTTTTGACGCTATTGCCGTTAGCTCTGGCGACATAGTCACTAGAATGCTGCATTTATCCTAAAAAGACCATCATTTTCATTTCCGGACATATTATCAGCAATAATGATGCTGATCGATGTTTAAGAGCAAAATGGCATCTTTAGCACAAAATTTGCTTTCTAACAATCAAACAAGTCTCTGCTATCGGCCACAGAACAACGCACAACGGCATGCTCTATAGTTATAATAAATAAACAATGACTGCTTTACAAAATGTCCAGATTGTGCTTTTTTTTCGAAAGACCGCAGTAAACCGTGGACGAGGTAACAAAGCTCCCTATTTGTACCGCGGCACTCAATGGTAAGATTTAGGGGAAAGAAACTTTTAAACAACTTTCTCATAATTATTTGAGGAGGTGCCGGCCATATTTTTCGACAAAAGAGAACTTGTTTATTACTTTGAGAGTTTAGGACAGCGTGAATTTCCTCTTTAAATGTGGCAGATATTTTGGGTAAATATGTGCTCGTTTCCTTTGTTTTAGTTCATTGAGTTATAAGAAGTTATTCTAAGGATATGACATGCAGTGATCAAGGTGGCAATGAATTAAGAAGGATTTTCCACTGTATCATGCAATGAGTTGCAGGTTTAATTTGAGCGCATCGGTTTGAGAGCACCTCGGAAAGTAAATCTACTTGTGGGGGCAGCTTATGACCTCGTCCCATAACTGCATCTATTAGTTCGCACTCCGGTAGAATATCAAGTGCAGCAGATTTTGCTCGGGCCTCGTGCGGTTTCCTGTGCTTATTGCACAATACGAAAAATACCGGTAAAAGCGTGGCGTTCAATGTAATTTCCTAACTGAATGCATATACATTTGCTATTTCGTAATTTCTGAGTAAGGAAGGAGCTCGGAGCCAATTTACTTCCAAAGCATAATTTCTATTATCGTCGCTGGCTCCACTTCCATAATAAGTACACAAGGCAATTAAATTGAGTGTTGCATAGAGTCCACGTCTCTAATGTTGTAGTTCCTTCTAATATACCCGCGGTCATGTCGCGTGCCGAAATTATGCATTGGATCGGTTGCTCGCTACGTAAACGCACGACAGAATGCCGTAATAAAAATTTCAATTCCGGGTGCGCTGAGATCAACGACCAACTATTTATGATAAGCTAGCAATAACACACATTTCTGCGTGAAACCTCAATAAATTATTTCTAAAATTGCACGACATTAATTAAGCTGGTTTGTTCTGTGTATGAAGTTTTATTGTTTAATTTTAAATTTACTTTTCGTTATGCCAAAACAAGAAATAGCACTCCCCAATTTCATTAGGATCACACATTTTCCTGGAAACGGCTAAACGGGATATACATGCGTACCTTACCTTGTCTCCTGCTTCGGTCAAATCGCCGGCTGGCAATCTCTGTATATCTGCAAGTAACTGACAAGCTTGCAACACGGTTCTGTAAAGTATGTCGTCATACTTCCTTCCAAAGGTAATGTTGTCTCTTATGGAAATGTTTAACACTTGAGGCGTCTGCGGCACGATTGCCATGGATCCCTGCGGGTAATAGTTAGCAAGAAGGTGCTCAAGCATCAAAGCAATAACAAATGAAGTGAATGAGATCGTGTTAACTGTGTTAAGATGCATTCATGCACACCTTTTGGAACGTGAGAAAGGCGCATTGCTTAAGGGGCCCCTTACCTTTTACATTAATCAAATCTGGCAGAGAAAAACGACATGCCCTACTATGCAGTACCTGGACATGTTGGAAAAACAAAGCAGATGGACTGAGTTGATCAGTTCTGCTAGACATTTAACATTGCTGCGTTGTCCGGCAGTATATATATATATATATATGTATATATATATATATATATATATATATATATATATATATATATATATATATATATATATGTGTGTGTGTGTGTGTGTGTGTGTGCGTGTGTGTGCGAAGGTTGTGGGTTCGGTTCCCACCTGGGGCAAGTTGTTTTTGCATCCACTTTAATTTCCATTAATTTATCGTTTCTTCATTTCATTTATTAGGCACAAGCAATTTCCCCTGTGTTGTCCTTGGTGTCAATGTTTGATGTTGGCTACTTATCATATGAATAATGCAAATCGTGCCCCTTGGTTAACCCCCTTTTTTCTCGTATATATATATATATATATATATATATATATATATATATATATATATATATATATATATATATATATATATGAACGACATTGATATTTGCGCAGAGTGAAAGTCGTCCGGAACCTGCTTATATACGTGTTGTATCGTCAAGCTATTGTAGGTCCACTGCAGGACGAAGGCCTCTCCCTTCGATCTCCAATTGCCCCTGTACTGCGCCAACCGATTCCAACTTGCGCTTGTGAAGTTCTTGATTTCATCACCTCACCTAGTCTTTTGTCGTCCTCGTCTGCGATTCCCTTCCCTCGGCACCCGTTCTGTAACCCTAAATGATCCACCGGCTACCTAACCTACGCATTACATGACTTACAAGCTCCATTTACATTACATTACAAGCTCCATTTCTTTCTCCCAATGTCGATTAGAATATCGGCTATGCCCGTTGGCTCTCTGATCCAGACCATTGTGTTAACGTTACGCCTATCATTCTTCCTTCCATCGCACTTTGTGCGGTCCTTAACTTGTTTTCCAGCTTCTTTTTCAGTCTGCAAGTTTCTGCCCCATATGTAGAATGCGTTGATTGCACAGCTTTCTTTTTAGTGATACTGCTAAGCATACCGTAAGGATCTGAGTATGTCTGTCGTATGCGCGTCAACACAATTTTATTCTTCTCTATATTTTCTTCTCCTGGTCAGGGTCCCCTATTAAATTAAATTATGTGGTTTTACGTGCCAAAACCACTTTCTGATTAAGAGGCACGCCGTAGTGCAGGACTACGGAATTTTTAGGCACCTGGGGATCTTTAACGTGCACCTAAACCTAAGTACACGGGTGTTTTCGCATTTAGCCCCCATCGAAATGCGGCCGCCGTGGCCGGGATTAGGGTCCCCCATCAGTTATTGTCCTAGATAAATGTATTTCTTTGCATACTCTGGAGGCTGACTGGTGATCCTGGATTGTTGTTTTCTTGCGAGGCTATTGATCATTACCTTTGATTTCTGCACATTAATCTTCAACTACACTCTTGCACTCTTTCTGTTAAGGTCCTCAATCAATTATCGTAAGTCGTCCCCAGTGTTTCTGAGTAGGACAGTGTCATTTGCAAACCGAAGGTTGCTGAGATACCCGCCGTGGATCCTTACGCCTAAGCCGTCACACTTTATTAGCTCCAATACTTCTTCCAAGCACGCAGTATATAACATTGGAGAAATTGTGACTCCTAGTCAGTCACCTTTCTTTATAATTATCTTCCTACTTTCTTGTGGAGCGTTAGGGTAGCTGTGGTATCTTTGTGGATATATTGCAAGATATTTACGTTAGCCTCCTCTACTGTTTTATTACGTAGCGCCTGTTGACCGACATAGTTCCACTAGTAGTGTAACTAAGCGCAACTTTGTCCTGCCTAAGAACAATACAAGATTCCTGCACAAAATCTTAACAATACATACCGTCTTACAACCATCTCTAGAACAATCTGACCTGTAAGTGGACTATCAAATTATATATAACTGAACTCTCGGATTACTTAATATTTTTATTTAGCTATTCTGTGCATGTCACTCTGTTTACTCATTCTTGGTCAATCCCGCAGAATGATTAGGTGCCACTCGGACGCAACAGGTGCAAATGCTAAAAACATTGCCTAATATGTGTTGTACTTATCTATGCGTAACTACGTAATCACCATGCCTCCCCCTACACGCATGGGGTATCGCGTTCATCCTCGTTACGATGCTACGTAGAAGTTTGGCGATGTGCATCCGCCTAATTTTGAGTGCGAATTTTTGGCATAGCTTTTAAATGGTCTTATCTATGAACACAAAAATTGTATAAGAATAAGACTCTGATCTCTGTGATAGATTTATGTAACTTTGGACGAGATTAGCAATTCCATCGGCTGAAAGTAATGAAAAGTGTGCCCATCACCATTAGTTGTAAGGTATATAAATTAAGGTTTCGCTTCCTGTAATTTCTAAGATATGCACTGGATGGCAATTTATCCCGTTAATTTCACTACAAAGAATATCATAACTTAGAGTTTGACTGAACAGTTCTGCGGAAGCCCGCATGGTTGAGAGAAGTAATTTGTAAAGGGAAAGATGAGACATCCACCCGATCTTAGCAATTGTTACGAAAGAAGCCCACGCGGATTCCTCGAAAAAAAGACCTCGTAGTTGAAGAAAAAAAAACTGCGAGGCTTTTCTTTCGCGAAACCCCTATGGGTTTCCCATATAGCAATTGCTATGATCGGGTGGATGTCTAATTTTTCCTTGTATTAAGCGTAACTTAAAGGTTCTCTTTTCGAAAATTCGTAGTAAATATAATGTTTTCGCTACCATGGTAATTTCTTTATTACTGGCGACAGCCTTCAATCCTACCTAGTTCGTGGTTAGCTTGTTTAAGCTTGTAGGCAGTTTACATTTCTTGGTCAGTATTTCTTTGGCCTTCGTAGTTGTTCGGTAGGTGAAGAAATATAATGTGTTCATTGCACTCAAAGAAAATAAACACGATATCAAATATAATACATGCTTCGTAGATTCCATTGGCTTTTATTACGATAGCAATCGCATGGACACCCTAAGCGCATTTCTGCCGTCGGCGTCGTCGTCACCGAAAGATTCCGTATAAAGTCCAAGGCCGATAGCGTCACCACGCGTCCTATGCTCTATGTTCGAGCGAAAGCGTGCGAGGGTAGACGTGGCTCAATCGCGCCCACACGCAAGGAGTAGAAGCAAAGAGGAAGCACACCGTTCTCCGTGACGTGCGGGCACCCAACATTTCGAGGCCCTGGGGCGAGGGGGGGGGGGAGGGGGAGGAAGCAGGTGGTCTATTCCGGCTAGAACTGTGCATGTGCTGGCTGGGCGTGGTCACGCGGGCGTATCTTGAGAGCGATTTGCCTTGGGGGCAGAGTCTAAGTTCGTCGGCTCCTAGCTTTGTGCGTGCTGTGTGTTCTCGGTGCTAACTTTGCTTTGAAGCGACAGACGGCACGAAGATCACTTCGCTCGCTGCTGCTGCCGCGTTTCTTCTCGCCAGCGTCTTGACAGCGGGTGTCCGCGATCATCGAGTAGGATGTGTTCATGTTTTCTGTGGTCCCTGACACCATGCTTGTCAGTCTAGTTAGCAAGGGAATGTTTGCAAGTTGATATGCGTATAAAAGCACTGTCGTTTCTTCGTATGACTATCTGCTAATTTGTTATCCCAATCGATCCAATTGGCTTTCGGGCGAAACTGCGACCAATTTAAAAGAACATTACGTTTTCTTTAGGTCAGTTGGATGCACAAACCCTAACAAAGAATATCTTACAGTAGCAGCTGTAAGTGCTCAAGGAAGCACAGGACACATATTGCTGAATAAATAATATTTATTAATGCTCCAACTAGTCTGGAGGCATCTTAAGGGAGCCTTCGGCATGTTAATTCCCCAAATTGTGCAGGAGAGAATAAAGGAGAGATATTAAAATGCCTTAAACATGGGGAAAGCACACAAAATAGCAATTTATTGTAACACTGCTACACAATAAATAGCACTCCTGGAAACGCTAAAGATGAAATTACTATTTATTTTTCTTGGAGTTCTGTCTCGTGGGATGAAATATTGCGCTTGTGCCAAACTTAGATTCAAGCAAGCATTCCATTTCTAACACACTCCTTTAAGCTAAGCAGTCTCTTTTGTGCATCACATTTCTTCCCGCTTTAATACCATGGAATATGCTGTGCAAACAGTGAGCTGCGTGCCACCCGTTGCGAATAGAATTCATTGTCCCTTCAGCCACAGCGAGGACGCTTCAATGCATAATGGATTACATTCTGCGTGTGAAATTTATGTCACATTTAACCTTAACAGGACCCAAAAAAATTTCGGGGCAGTTTGTCATAAATGTTCCGAATTTCGTGTGTGTGTGTGTGTGTGTGTGTGTGGGTGTGTAACGTGTATGGCTACTCTTACCTGGCCCTGAGTACGTCATTATTTTCATATGGTGGAGCAGTCGTATAGCGTTCTCTCAAACGTTTTTCAAGAGCACCCAGTCTCAAGGCCATGCAATGACGTCATCTTTATTTACTGTGTCTCTGGTTCAGGAATACCATTGTGCGATATTCTGCCGTGTGTCTCCGCTAATTAGAGCCACGCTGTTTAAAGAAAATGACTGCGGAATACGACGAATGGGTCAAGCGGGTCTTGTTTTCAGTCACCTTGCGTACACTGGTAAAGTTTTCGCAGTCGATGACGAGCAATTTATCCAAAACAATTGTCCTACTTTAAGATTGATTGAGTAATTGCCCGATTTCGAATGTCCAATTGCACCTCACATCCGAAACATTACATTTAAATGTTTCCAGCTCACTACATTCTCCCCAGCCTTTTTTTTTCGTGTTTCAATGTTCTCGTACAAAACGCAAGCTATACTGCAAAGTGAAGGTGGGCCCGCGCGTTTCGCGTACACGGCAACAACGCTTTCAAGAGGGGTTGCAAGTACTAAACACCATACTGAGTGGTGGTATTGGTGACCAAGAAAAACTCACAAGTGGCTGTGTAGCTCTTCGCTACAGGTACGATCAAGCAGCCGCATCGAGCGTTTGCTAAAGCATTGCGCACCGGATTGGAGCGGCGATAAGAAATGCGACTGAACATAAGCAAGTAAATTCATGACCATTTCCACTCTGAGAAGGTGGATGACCAGCAAAGCTGCTTAGCGCACGACACAGAGGTGGTACACATTTTATCACAAAACATATTTATTGTCCTTATCCGTGATCATCGTGACGATGCAGGTACGCGCACACATTCGCACACCACTACTGTTATTTAATGTGTTCATCGCGTCAGACAATTAATGGTTCTTACCCCCGTAAAGGCGGCCTCCCCATCACGACGACAGAAGTGAAATTCCACGCTGGAATAGCGGACGGCAATTGAGCTCATACTCACAGGGAATGCACGGCGTTAGCACCACCAGCACACGTGGCTGCTTCTCATCGTCGCGATCGCAGTGAGGTCGTTATTGAACCATAGCCTGTCACAGACGTTGCAAGTAGAGCCGAAATGACGATCAAACAAGTCTCTTTGGAACGTCATGGTCGCACCCTTGTACTCATCAACGTTGAACCCTACAAGCCGAAGGCGGCGCTTCGCGCCCTTCTTTTCCTTACGGTATGCTTCGGTTCTGGCTAGTCGCTTACGTGTCGTCTCGCGGGCATGCTCCGCGGCGTCCGCGTTAGCGTCCGCGCGCCGTTGATGACCACACTCGCGTCACAGTTCCTTCCATCGCTCTTCATGTGCGTGCTGTTCTTCTGCAATCCAGACAACGCGCTGCCTACCCGTTGCACAGGCGGAACAAAACTGAGATCAGTTACGTCGTTCACCTATACAGCCGTGTAATCAGCCGCACTGGAAAGAGCCATTGCGGATGACAGTTATTTTGCAGTATGGAACCAGCTGTTGCAGAAGACAACGATGACCAACGCAGGAGCAGTGGCGCGAGCGTGCCACTGCTCGTGAGAAAACGGAGAAAACGACGATACTCGAGCCATTTCTGATCGTTATGATCATTTGTGCTCGCAGACGCCATGAAACCCCGGATCTTACTCACATAGAGTTAGCTGTAAAACAGAAAAAAAAGGAAACCATGGTCGATTGCCAGTGGCCGCAGCTAAGGCCACTGCGCCCCCTTCTCAATTTTTCGAAGACACTATCTAAGCAGTGAGAAGAGTTTATTCTTTTACACTCCTTTTAAGAGCCCCTCTGTCCGGCGCCCATTATGTGTGGACCCGCCTCAACTTTGCATTTCTTCGCATTTTGTGCTTGAACTTTTCCATGCTGGAATATGACCTGGGGAAATATAGATACTTAAAAACTGTTTAACATAAAAATTTTATTTCGATGCACAATTGAGCATTCGATCTTGTATAGTAATTAAAATGTTTTAAGTTTGGATAATAATTTTCTCTAATCAGCTGTTCAATAATACCAGAAAAACTCTCCAGCTCGAGCAAAGCGATTACTAACAAAAAACCAGTAGGACCATCTTTGTGTCTCGTAGCCTTCTTAATTTGGTCACGCATCAGGTAAGACACACGGTATGCAGGGTGCGCAGATTTTAATACGGTTATCGGCATCAAACGTTACCCCAACTACCATTTCCTATCGGCAAATGCCTTTATTGTAGTTTGGGGTCTTAAAGAAATTGCTATATCGTACAAGAAAGAAAGAGTGGCTTTCTTATGGTAAGTTGTTAGTACTTCATTGACAATATTTCAACGCTACACAACTGTCTCTGCGGCATTCTGTAACTCAATCGATACTCTTGGGACTTCAAATGAAGTGGGTCTGAATGCACCCACGTTCTGAGGACGTATCTGAGCCTGGAAGTTCGACTTCGCGCATGATGATGCATGGGTGAGATTGAGGAAAGGCTAAGTAGTGTATATATGGCAGGTGTTGTACGAAATATCAAGATATCTTAATATCACAAGCATCTACATTTACTTCAAAAGAGAATTATCAATGTGCGACTGCTTATGTGCTTCATTTTCACGTTGCGTTGAGAGGAAGTGCATTGAGCTTGAAGGCTCGTATTCAGTGGGACAGACAAAAGCATGAGGCTAATTTTTTCAGAAATTCGTTGCAAAGGAGCTTGCTAGAATGAACATTTCTTCTGCGTAAAGCTGACCTCGATAAACACTTTCAGAAAGAAGGCCAGGGGTTGTGCAATTCGGTATATATAGTACAGACGTGTTGTGCCAGCAAAAGTTTTTTCTATAATGTTTTGAAACGCGCTGATGTGAAGATGAAGTATATAAGCATGAAATACGACAAAAACAAATGGGTCAGCAAAGCTTTGCGCTGACTTCCCTGGACCTAAGGCATTTATCAAAATTAAGATAACGAGAGGTACGTAAAAAATATGCGCCAGAGAGAGTATGTTTAGATAATGAAGTGGCCTCATAAACATTAACTTTGGATCAGGATTTATGAACAACTGTAAAAAAGCCACTTCATTTCTTCAAGGTATATGAAAGGAGTGGCCATTGTGCGCTTCGCTGATGCAAAACATTCGTCGACGATCGTTTCACTTGATTGGGGAAAGGCAAATTATAATTTTGTCATGTAGACATGGAGGGGCCCATAGCATAAATTTTTCTACTGCACTATTAGCGTAGTTCTGTAATATATAAGTGAGGTATATAAATAAACGCATAAGGAAGCATGTGCTGATTTCAGGTTGGCGGTATACGTCTGTATGAGAAGTATGAGTTCTGTCAGAGCAGTTCCGAAGTCTACCCCTGTGCCCTCACACACGTTAAATGTTAACAAGAAATTTTGTTTCCTTTTATCCTTTTTTCATACACAGGCAGACATTTGCCGCCAAGAACAGCTTTTCTTTTAATACTCACCTTAGTAGCTCGAACACCTTCCAAGCACCTCATATCCCCGGCAATGGCTGAGAGAAGGGAAGTCTTGCCACTGCCTACAGCACCAACGACGCCGACAATAGAACCGCTCCTTATATGTAGGTTTATGTCTTTCAGAGTAGGAGTTTGCACGTCGCCACATCTCTTAGCCCAAGCAAAGGAACCGTTTCTTATGATGATTTCACTATCTGTGTGGGAGAAAAAACTGTTACTTGGAGTAAGAAAACCTATTTGTGTAATTGGAAACATAGGGTGACAGCGAGACCGGAAATAATGAAGAAACATGAGTAACAAAGGCACAAATTGTTTACGTCTTTCATATAACACATTGTCATAAACTACGGCTCCTCCTGCTGCAGTCAGGACTCGAAAGATCAAAACTAGGTTTATGTGTACCTGCGTTCCTTCTGCAAGGGTAGCTTCGGCTTCCGTTCTATTCCCAATAAAGTTATTGTGGTTATTGTTTCTCAGATCATTCTCACTGTCACGTCTTTATTTTCTGCTTCAACTTTGTCATTGTGTGAAAAAGGACTGCCGCTAATATTTGAACTCGGGCTGCCACAGCATGGCTTGAGAGATGACACGGTAACCTCAGCGCTTATCATGTATTAATTAAGCAAGTGCTAATTATGCTTTCTTTATTGTTATTTCTAGGTGTACTGCTCGCTTATTCTTCATTACATATGAACACCTGCTACCCCCCGTGTACGGCACCTGCAATATTACATCAGTTCTTTTTTTCCATGGTAATTTGTGCCATATTATATAAGGAAACGGAATTCTAATTAGTCTTACTTGAAACTTGTGGGCAATCCTGTGGCTCAGCTATGTTAGCAGAGTGCTCTTCTTCAGAAAAATAAGACATTAGCCTCCGACAGCTGCGAAATGCCTTGTGATGAGGAGAAAAGAAATAAATATGAGTGTGGCAGATTCTATACCTACGTAATATAATGTGCTAATGAGTCGGGGCCATCCCCAAGTGCATTCCTAACACACACACACACACACACACACACACACATATATATATATATATATATATATATATATATATATATATATATGTATATATATATATTGTTTAGAATAGGTTGTCGATAACTTGTAAGAAAAGGAGATGCACAGAGAAAAAAAGTTATTCAGCATCGCGCCCGCGACCGCTCGTCATCAGCATGCACCAGGTGGTGACCAGCGGACGTGCTCAAATCAATGCGTTGTTTGTTTCACCTACTCACCTACTCACCTACTCGACTGCTATATATATATATATATATATATATATATATATATCCGCGTGTGTGTAAATGCGCGCCAAACAACTAGCCACCATCAGTACGTTATGCAGGCTATTTATTTTAGTTTACTGCGCAGAATTCTCTTACAAATAGGAGTTCGCAAATATCTTTATCTCGGAAATGGCCTTTTTGCAATTGTGCGAACCATACTCGATAATGCTGAGCGTACTGCAATTATCTGAATGAAAAAGAATTATGAAGCCTTTATAAACAGGCGCCTAAGTGACCTTTCAACTCGAAGCTGTAAAGAATCCCGATAAACAAAACATCTAAAGTGTTACCAAATTCAAAGCTAAGAAATTTCAGTTGTACCTCAGCGCTATAAAACGTTCTATAAATGATTTCGAGGTAGTCTGCGTTACTATTTATTTCAGTTCAATTAACCTGCCCCTGAAACGTCCCCCATATTATTTCGTTATCGTAATACACGCCTTCTTCAATATTCATTTCAAAGCTGCGGATAGAATACGGCTTACAAGCTATGATACTTGGCATAGCTGAAAGTTGCTCTAAAAAAACAATGATTTATTAGCGCTACTCCCAAATCGGTGTTTTATAGTGTTTAACCTTTGCCCTGACAGCCTAATTAAACCATTTTCTCATTACGTCTGTCCTCCGATCTATGAAACTGTAGCATGGGCAATGCTCTGTTAGCAGTTCGACTACATATTTCCGTTGCTCATCTTTCTTTACACTGCACAAAAAAGTAAAAACGTTCTCACCGGACTCTTCAGTCTTACTAGATGTGGTGTCGTATTTGTGAAGATATCCGATAGCGTGAGAAGGTACACGGATGAAAACATTGTGGCAGCGTCAATAGCGTTCTGATCATTTTGGAACATGACAGCCGTGAAGGCAAGCAATATCATCTGTAAATGGTTAAGGAGAACAATAAAAAAAAACATAATACAGTTTTTGCAAATGGTTGTTGACATATTGCATTAAAAATTACGTGTTCGTTCTTTCGACCCCACTCACCCTGAGTAATTTTTATATATTTCTGAGACCCGGGTGTGTGTGAAAATCCAGCAATACAGATTGATATCCTTCGAAAGAAAATTTCATTACCAAGTAATATCTGTGCAAATACCAATCACGTTTTTGCTTAATTTAAATAATTATTGATTTTTTTTTCATGTTTGTAGGGTTCGAGCTGCATCATGTCTTGAGAGACTTAGGTTAGGCTTTTCGACCCCAAGAGAACTTCATATAGAGTTTTACATGTCACGACTGTTCCAACAGCTGTGTACTAATACGTAACTTATGAAGGACATGTCTTTTTGATTTGCTACACTTGTAAAGCCTGATTATTTAGTTATGTCGCACAGTTTCACAAATCCTTTCACCCGAGATAAGGTAGCATGCCTTATCATTTGCCATTGAAATAAACTTATTCGAGGGACTTCTTCCACACATCTTATTTTCTGAAACCTGTTATCTTACTAAAGGAGTCAGGGACATATAGAAAATATTCTCCATTTGTGAATAAACAATTGGGGATGAATATTTGATTCAGCGGACTTTTCACAATAGTATATGTACAAAAAATAGTCAAGAGGCATCAAATAAGTACGAATAGGCTCTGTTTTGCAAAGCTACGGCAGATTAAAGTTAATGCGATTACTATTAGAGCACTGTACCGACATCCCTTATTGCAACCCCACATACACGAAGCAACAAACTCGTTGCGTGCCACAATGCCCCATGATACTACCCCACTTTACTTCTACATTACTACATCCCACTTGAAACTCTGCAGTATCCCCAGTATCTTGGCTGTAACTATACGTTGCAATGGTTGTCGATCAAGCGGGCAGGTTCATCCCGGAGATGTCTTTGGAGCATAGGAGGCTATCGCTGTAATTTCATCATCATCATTAGCCTATCTTTCTGTCCTCTGTGGACGAAGGCCTCTCCCAGCGATGTGCAATTACCCGTGTCTTGCGATAGGTCATTGCAACTTGCACCTAAAGATTCCCTAATTCCGTCACCCCACTTAATTTTCTGCTGCCTTCGATTGCGCTTCCTTTCCATTGGTGCCCATACTATAGGACTAACGGTGCACCGGTTATCGTCCTGCGCATTACTGGGCCTGCCCAGCCCCATTTTTCTCCTAAGTCATGTAATATATCAGCTAGCCCCGTTAACACTCTGATCCACACCGCTCTCTTCCTGTCACTTACGGTTACACCTAGCAGTTTTCGTTCCATCACTTTTTGCGCAGGCTTTAACTTGTTTTCGGCCTATTTTGGTAAACTCCAATGTCTGCTCCTTCAGTTAGCAATAATGAAATGCAACGATGGTACACTTATCTTGTCAACAAGTGGTAAGCTCCCAGCCACGATTCGGTAATGCCTACTGTGTGCACTAAAACGCATATCTGATTTTCTGTAAATTTCTTTCTGTGGATTAAGGTTCCCTGCGAGTAATTGACTCACATAAACGTACCCCAACATGGACTATAGACTAGCAGGAGATCATGAATTCTGACTCCCTTGCCAAACTAGGGAACACAACCTTTGTCTTCTGCGTATTATTGTTCGACGTTCAAATCAAATGCCTTTTCCTATTCTATGAAAACTATATAGAAAGGTTAATTGCACTCCGAAGATATTTCGATTGCCGGATTGATGACAAGGACGTGATTAATTGTATAATGCCCCTTCCCTAAGAGAGCCTGTTCTCCTGCTTGATTGACGTTAAGTGTTGGCACGATTCTATTGAAAATTATCCTGGTAAATGTTTTTTTTTGCAAAACTGGAAGCAAGCTAATGCTCCTTAATACTTCAATTCTTTCGGGTCTCTCTTCTTATGGATTAGTGTAATGTTGGCATTCGCCGAGACCTCTGGTACCCTTGAAGTGGGGAAACATTGCATACAAAAGGCCGCAAGCTTTTCATGTATAATATTTCCTTCATCTTTGATTAAATCGACTGCTATTCCGACTTCTCCTGCAGCTATTCCTCGAGATATGCCTCTTAAGACCCTTCTAACTTGATCACTGTCAACAGAAGGAGCCTCTGTATCCGTTAGTCACTACTTCCAATGAAGGTTCCGTGGCTGCTATGAGTACTGTACAGGTCAGTATATAATTATTCTGCTACGTTTACTGTATCATCACAATTGATTATGACTTTACCTCGCTTATAGTTCACTGCAAACATCTCCCCTGGCACTACGCTAAGTCTTTTTCTGACTGATTTCATCGCAACTATGTTGCAATGGTTCGCAGCGGAGGTGTCTGTTACGGATAGGGCACTATCGAGTTACTATATTTCAGGCTATACACTCCTTGTGCCACCTTGGTACATCCATTCTTATGGATTTGCCAGGAGTTGGTAGACAACAATATCACATGTCCAGTGAAGACATTGGCTGGTCGGGCAGAAGCACAGAGGCACATACCCAATGAAGAAGCTGTCTACTGAAGCCAAACATTAGGCATCAACAAGTTCTCTATTGGGGAAAAGACGCAGCAGCCCAGCCTTATGTTCAGCAAGACAGCAGCCCACGCTTAGTAGTCATCCAAGCTAGTAGACAACTTCGGTTGCTGGTAATGTGTAAGAGGTTAAATACACTCCGAAAGCTGAGTGAAGATTAAAAGACAAGGGCTAGCCAAAAGCAGGCCAGAAATCCATCGACAGTAGGCTAGAAAGAGAAGACTGAGAGCGGAACCGACGCTTCGACAGAGGAATGGCCTCCTCTCAGCGCTGTGTTAACGACGTGAATACGTTGGACGGAAGGAATTACCTGTATTCGCGAGACATAATTTAAAAGAAAATATAACACAGAAAGAGGTCTAGTATGAAGAAAAATAAAAAAATAAAATAAATATCTGCAGACCCCGTGCACTGTGAGAATCGATGTTAGCGAAGCATTTCGAGCTGGATGCTTTAATTGCCGATAATTAGCGGTGATACTGAGGGCTAAAGCTTAATTTCTTCAACGTTTAGGCTAACACAAGAGCGGTGAGTTGATGTTAAAAGTTACCTTGCGTGCACCACTGCTGTTTCTCTGCGTGGTACACAGAACACACAGGCAGAGGTGTTTGCTTGAGGCGTTGTTGTGCGCCATATTTTATAACCTCTGAGAGGAGTGTGCATTGTCATTTCCTCAGATGGCACATTGCATTGTGGCAGAAGTATTAAACCGGAATTAGATTATGGGGCTGTACGTGCTAAAACTACACTAAATTTATGAGACAAGCCGTAGTGGTGGACTCCGGATTATTTTGGCACCATGATGTTCTTGAACGTGTCCCAAAATCTAAGTGCAGGTGCGTTTTCTATTTCGCCCCCATCGAAATGCGGCTGCCGCGATTTGGATCGAATCCGCGACCTCGAATCCGCGAATTAACAGACGTGTTAATTCGGCTGTTGACTGCTTCCCTAGTGCCTCTTGGACGCTGCGGTGCACTTAATAATTGCGGCTTTGCTTCTGCATGACCTGCGTTAGTAGCCCGCTTGACATACTTGTATGGCGTTTATATTTCAGAAATAGCAGCAACGTACTGTACCGTACCTTGAACTTCAGCTTATCTTGTTTTCCCGAAAACACTGTCGTATAGCCGTGAGGTTTCCTTGCCTTCTTACGTCACTTCCACCCCACTTTTATATGGGAAATGCCTCTTCTCCTCCCTCTCCTTCTTCTCCTCTCTACAGTTCTGTCTACGTCTCTTTTGACCTCGCACGTTAACAGAAAGGGACGCGCTGCAGTTTCTGCAATGCTTGTGAGGGGACTCACAGATAATTACAGTTGTCAAGCAGCTAAGGTGGCAACGGCCGAGTAGCTCCAGAGGGCATTGTGCACATTCGACGGTGTGGGGTGAAAACGAGTTTCTCTCGTCGCCTTTCCTCACTTACTCGAGCTTGCCATCTATATACACTCTCTGAATTACCCCCCGAGGCGGTGTGCGCGCGAGCAGCGTACAGCAGCAGCAGAGGGAAAGTTGAAGGAAGAGGCTAAGAAACCTTCGCTTTAAAAACTGCAAGTAGCTCTTAGGCATCATAACAAAACACTAGAACACGCTATGAAGTTTTGCTTTGATATTGTAGAAATATTGTGGAAAGGAAAAAAATATGAACCAGTAAGAAAGCGCATTACGCACAAAAAAAAGAACTCTGATCCTATTTTTCGTGTAAAAATAATTATATGCGCACTGGTGCCATAACGCATGTCCTCAAAACATGGGTAATCCTAGGAAACACTTTATAGGCTAGACCAAATTCAAGGTACCGTCATTGGTTGCATGTACCTATTGAATGCGGCCTGAGTTCATGAGTGCTGTCATTTTATGATTTGGAACATTCCTTCCATTGTAGAATGTATATTAGCGAAGAGTGACTAGTTGAATAAACAACCATGAACTAGATAGAGCCAAGGCGCCTATACTAACAAAGTCGATTAACGTGTTGGCCTCCAATATGCGACATGAAGCAGTGCAAACATTATGTTTAATGCTTAAGCCGTTTGAACACGCTGTTAAATGTTTACTATTGTCATGGAAAAGGGCTTGGTTTCATCTGTCTACTAATTATGAATATTACTTTCTTGCACCACCTGTGTTACAGTTGATGTTCTTGCCTTTGCTCTTCTGACACAAATGTATTGTTTTGAAAACAGGTTATTGACCTCAGTCCCTATCTAACCTCACTTCATAACTTTGCGTACTGAAAAGTTGTTTTATGATATTCTTACAAAATATCCGTGACATTTCTTTTTTACTATTGGGCTTCCATTTAAATCTATCCATTGCGAATTCGTTTGTTTCACTCCCCTGAAGAGAATAAATATATTCATATTTGATCCGCAAGCTGTACAGCTTACAACCAGCGAGTATTCCAGTGTTTAAAAATATTTGTCTTGATTATATTTGCTATATCAATAGTTTAACTGGCAGCGCTTACCTTTCAATTCGTTACCTCTTGGACGAAGCTAAATATAAGTCTTAGATAATTGTAAGCCATATTACTCTCTGATTATCTATTGCAAATATCTTTTTATTTCATTTTATTAACTTCACCAGTTTATTTGAATTTTTTATAACGAGGCATGTGTCGTTATTTTTCTCTGTAACCCGCCATGGCAGCTTAATGGATAAGGCGTTGCGCTTTTATGCACGAGGACGCGGGATGAAATCTCATTCATGGAGGCCGCATTTCGATAGGCACGAAATCCGAGGACTCCGGCGCACCATGCGTTAGGTGTACTTTAATGACTACAGTTGCTCAAAATTAATTCGGAGTCCCCTACTACTGGCGTGCCTCACGATAGAAACTGTGGTTATAGCACATAAAACTACAGAAAAACAATCCATGCGATCTATTTTTTATCGCTGCCTTTCCCATCACACTTCAATTCTCTCCATAACTTCTGCGCCTTTCTTAAACATTATTCAGCTTTTCATGAATCGAATAGCTATGCCTGTTTCATGACACTTTCCATGCAAAACTAAACCAGAAAATTTGATAGCACTGCACACAATTTGCTTCTTTTTTTTTCGTCTTCCACTTGCGATGACTGCTTCGGTTACTCACTCCAAATACGTGTAGGGTTTAAATGCGAGATTGTCAACTTATATGTGCTTGCAACAATTTTATTTCTGGTAAACATACCTCACATTGTCTTTCGTACCCAATTGCGTAATCATAAAGACAAAACTATATATATTTCGGAAGGAAAAGCAGCTCCTTCTCTAAAGAAAGAAAGTTGCATTCTCAAAGCGTTGGTTCCGAGGAGATGATGTCCATTCCACCCACTGATTACTACTTAAACCCTGATTATCATTACATTCTGCTTTAAACTGTTCCCTTCTCACCTATGTGTTCGCCTACTAAGTTCTTCTATTTGCGCTTTATCGAAGATTAATCACAAATGCATATTTATCTCAGCATGGTGACTCGATCCTTATGCTCCAGGATATTAAACTTACGCGTAGCTGACCATCTTAGTTTCTTACAGAGACTTTTTTTAGAAAAAATAAACATCATAAATATCGACATATTAGGAACCAATACACTCGCGTTCTCTGAGGCGCTGAAAAATACCAAATTTAATAAGAACGTTTGATGGAAAATCAATGAGGCACCAAACGTTGCTTTGCTTGCTCACAGAAAATCTCATACTTAAAAACAAAAAATGACCTAGTGAACAGGCTCGTACCAGAGAGCTTGATATGCTAAACATGGTCTCTATGATGCTCTCCAAAGCGTTGATGTGGAGTGCTTGGTCGATTTCTTTGGATCTCAGTTGGAGAAGTTTGCACTGAAACACATTTTCCAGGGCGGACATCTTGATCATTCGTATTGACGAAAGGAAGTCACTCAATTTCTTGTATCTTGCATCTCGGTGATCGTAGAATTTTGCCTGAAAAATGAAAGTGTATGTAATATAAAGTGAACATTTCCATTACGCACACTTACAGGTGAAGGACGTCCAACGGTTTTTTATCTATTTTTGATAGGACGCTACAGAAAATAGCCGAACTCTTCCAGAGAACATAGGTCTGCGCTTAACTAGAATAACCTAATAAATACCAACTGCACATACATTCTATAGATAGCTTAAGGCTTAATATGTACGCTTATATAAGTGTTCTCGTAAAGCCCTTCCTGCGGTATAAAACAAGGGAGAGGAAGGCTCATGAAGGGCGAAATTGCCATCCACTGAAGCCTGCTACATTCGGGTTGGTCACAATTCTGCCGTTCAACAATTTTATACTTCACATGTTTTAACGCAGTAGATGTATGGTTCCGATTCAAGTATTAGTGGAAGAAAGCTAATGCAACTGACTAAACATAAACAATAAATTAAACATGCCAATTATTGGGAGGTGTGTGACATCCGCAAAACAAAGTAAATCTCTAGAAATTATTGGGCCGCACTATGACATTAGGGGACAAAACTAATGGATAGATGGATGGAAAAACTTTATTTTCGCCACAACTGGACGACCGTCCGGACGACCGGGTCTGAGCTGGCCAACATGGCCTCCCACATCTCGAGAGAAGGATCACGCATAATATCCGCCGGTGGCAGCGCTATGCTACAGCTCCATAATATGTGGTCACAAATGGCCAGTTCCTGGCACCATTTGCGCTCCGGCTGGACGTCCGGGTAGATTTTGTTTAACACGTATGGTTTATAGAAAGATCTCGTCTGCAATCTTCGCCAGACGCTTTCCTGCGCCTTCACCAATTGCTCGTCCGGGGGTGGGTAAATTCTCCGCTCAAGTTTGTAATGGTTAGTAATGTCGTGAAACGACACCAGCCAATCTCTCGTGGACCTCCCCGGAACGTACGGCTCAACTGCTCGGCTGACGAAACCTCGAGCATTCATGTGAGCCGCCTCGTTCCCAGGGTTCCCAGAGTGTGCCGGTACCCAGACAATTTCCCCCTACGTAGTCCCTCGCCCCGTGGCCCGATTTAGTAATCCTGCCGCTGTGACATGGATTCTGCCCCTCGCCACATTTCGAATGACTGTTTTAGAGTCGCTGAAAATCAGGTCAGCTTTAGTATTACCTATAGCTAGCGCTATCGCCGCCTCCCCTGCTCCTCTGCAGTTTCTGAGGAGCGGGTTTCAACTGATCCAGAGGTGACTAAGCGTCCCTTCCCGTCCATCACCACAACTGCAAATGCGTCCTTGGTCTTATACTCGGCGACATCTACGTAGACTTCTCCATTGTACTTCCCATACTTGGCATGTAAAGCTCTGGCTCTTGCCTTCCTGCGGTTCTCGTGATGTATCGGATGCATATTTTTAGGCAAAGGTTTTATCTACAAGCCCTTGTGCATTTCCCGCTTCACCTGAATTTTCATGTCCCCGGCTGGAGGATCAACTCCAATGTCGATCCCTCCCTACTTTCGTTTTGGAAAGTCTACTGAGTTGCATCACCAAGTGTACCTCCCGCAGTTCTCCCAGGGTGTTGTGCGCCCCTAATCCCAGCAGCCTTTCGGTAGAGGCATTGTTAGGCAACCCAAGGGCGCCTTATACGCCTGCCTAATCATAGCTTCCATCTTGCCTTTCTCCGTCACATCCATCTTTACATAGGGCATCGCATACACCATTCTACTGAGCACAAACGCCTGTACCAGCTTGCACAAGTCCTTTTCCTTGATCCCTTGCTTACGATTGGCGATTCTCCTGATAAGCTTCACGGTAGCATTGACCGTATTTTTAAACCTTACCAAGGCCTCCCTATTCGTCCTGTTAGTCTGAAGATAGAGACCCAGGATCTTGATCGTTTGGACCTCAGCGACCAGTGCACCTCCCACTTTCACCTTCAGCGGCAGTTGCGGCACATACTGCCTCGCATGTATCCCTCTAGGTTTATCCCTAAGCACAAAAAATCGGACTTGGGCTGAGAGCACGAGAGTCCTGCCTCCCGCGCTAGCTCCTCCACAATATCCACTGCCTGCTATAAAGTTACCTCCAATTGTGCGTCGCTTCCCCTTGTTACCCATAGAGTAATGTCATCCGCATAAAATGTATGTTTAAGTACCGATATCCTTGCCAGCCTGGGCGGTATCTTAATCAAGGCGAGATTAAACAAGAACGGAGATAAAACCGACCAAAACTAAAGATCTTGAAATGTTCATAAGAAAAAAGAAGTTATCATATTAGTAAAGGAAGACGCACTACTGTCGACTTGAAAACTTATTGGGAGAGCGGCTTATTCGTGAAATCTGGACTAGGCTGCCTGGAGGAATACAGGGCACTCAGCATAACCCAAATGAAAGTTACTTTATATCAAAGCAGAAGGCCATACAAGCTGAGAGCTGAGTTTGTAAAGCTATTCTTGTAATAGTATGTTACGGAAGGATGAAAGAAGAAAGAGGACGAAGAAGATCGGAGGCGCTGGCTGCTGCGTGTTTTTGCTGATCAGCCATCTTAACTACTCTGACTCAGCCTGTATATATATTGTAAATATAGTCTTTCCATACTCGCAACATCCCCGTAACATTTTGTTGGAGGTGCCGTGTACCACGGCTGGAAACGGAGCTCCGCAGTGGATGTCGTATCGCGGTCTGCACCATGAATGACGGTGAACACACGGGATCAACGTCGTTGCTGCCTCCAACGCGACCGTCGCCAGCTAAATCGCTGTCACCTTCGGTTGTGGTTGTGCAACCCAAAGATCCTGGAGCTTTCTGCGGAACCGATGGCGCCTACGTCGAAGAGTGGGTGGCTATGTACGAACGCGTGAGTGGAATCAACAGATGGGGCCCAGTGCTAATGCTAGCTTACCGGTTGTTCTACCTAAGAGGCACGGCAAAGGTGTGGTACGAAGCAGCTAACCAGCAGGGACCAATGCAAACAGAAGTTGACAGAGTTTTTTGGCAAACTAGCCGGCCGTAAAACCAATCAGGTCGTAAAACCGATCAGGACATGACAGAAGCTCAGAAGGTCGGGCACGTGCTCAAGGGCATTGCTGACGACGCCTTTATTCTTCTCATCTGCAAAAGCTGTTCTACAGTTGATGCTATCATCAAACAGTGCCGACAATTCGAGCAGGCCAAAAGCGGATGCGTCTTGCGCCCATTCGCCAGACTTCCCAGTACTGCCGCAACGTCGACTTGGGAAAGTCAACCCGCGCGGCAGCATGCATCGCCATTAAAGGACGTGGTGCGAATCGTTAGACGTCAACTGAATGCGATGGCGCCAGCAGCGTTCTGTTTGCGTAGCCCTGATGCTACCACTTTTTGCGTTCCTCTCGTACAGGCCATCGCTCGCCAGGAACTTGAAAACATTGGTTTACATTCGGTATGAGCTGTCGCCAGTCTCAGAGCTGACGAGCGCCCTTCTACTATGTTCGCTGCTCCACCCCGATGCTCCTATATATATATAGGAACATAGGAGCATATATATATATATATGTATATATATATATATATATATATATATATATATATATATATATATATGTATATATATATATATATATATATATATATATATATATATATATATTGCCACGTGCATAACAGGTGGCTGTGCTTTGGGTTTTCGGACGACGAAGTGAAGTGGGTGTCGATGACAACGACGAGAAAGTAAAGACAATTCTCAGTGAAGGTGTCGGGCTGAAACTGTGATTCCTTTAGATAGTTACTATTGCCATACACACTCACGTGACTAGTGTAGGTGGGGAGTACTCCGTTCCATACAGTTTGACTAACAGGAAGCTGTGAACATCGATCGCGACACCTTCGACGGTAGTCTTCGGCGAAGCCAGTGACAGCTTGGGATATCAGCAGAACTGGACATTCTCTTAGTCGAATTGACAAAGATGACATCCAATTCAACTGCCAGCCAGATTGTAGAGATACTTGCTCTGTTGATCTTCAACACGCCGCGAACACCAAGGCCATTTCACGGTGGCGCTTTTGAGGATGTTGAGGACATCCTCGATAACTACAATCGAGTAGCCAGCGTCCACGAATGGGACGCCCACCGCATGCTCCCGTATGTCTACTTCGGCCTCGACCACTTGGCGCGCACCTCATTTAAAAACCACTAACCTAGTTTGGCGACCTGCCAAGAATTTCGCGGCCAGCTACGAAAGAGCAAGCAGAACGTGCCCTCAATTCTAGAAGTCAGAGAATAAAATGAGAGCGTCGCCTTGTTTGTTGAGGACATACCGCGACTGTTCTGGCGAGCTGATCCTGGAATGACAGAAGAAAAGAAGGTACGCTTGTAGATGCGGGGGTTGAAAGAGCAGTTGTTCGCATCTAGTGCGGAACTCACCGGGTACCATAGCCGAATTCCTCCATGAAGCAACAATGAGGGATCGTATGCTGCGACAGTGGTCGTCGAAGTTCGAACGGCTAAGCAGGTTTTTCATCTCTCTATTCGTCCATGGCAGCCCGTGATCTGATGACCTTCAGCGAACTCATGCGCAATATTATACGTGGGGAGTTGCACAATGTTCATACAGTGCCTCTTCAAACTCATGTGACTGCTCCAAGTAATATGGTTCGCGTAGCGGTCAGGCAGCTAGTACAGCCACTGGTCGCACCACCAGCCACGGTCCCTCTCCTGACATATGCTGAAGCCTTAAGAATTCTTGTGCAGGCAGTCAGCTAACCATCCATTCATCTACGCAATAGACGGTGCAGTACTTTTCGAAATATCTGCCTTCTGCAAGCCACAGTGTAAACGTGCGGGAATCCAGCCTGTGGCATGCTGCCGACAATCTACCTCTGGACTACCCCTGTGGTGAAGCAGGTCACCTACACGTAGAATGCACATACCGGCAGATGGGCTTTCCTGGGTTTCGCCCAGACGCACGTCGACCCCGGGATGGTGAGCATCCCCGAACTATAGCCGAGTACTTGGCGAGCCACCAGTTCCCGACTCCTGCGCAACGTCAGTCCCGCTATCCATCTGCTCGACGTTCTGTGTCACCTGGCCAACACTCGGCGTTCACTCATGGCGTTAGGGTAAGATACACTAAGTTCCCGAGCACACGTCGGGGAAGCTAGGAGCAGCGAACTCCGGGGGTGGAGCCGCTCTTGAACTATCTATAAAATAGGCACCTTTTCCGATACACCAGCCTACCACCGATGATCCCCTTCACTCCCGCATGCCGTCAACAACAAAAGTGTTTCCGCTGACATTCCCATTTAGGTCAACAACTACCTGGTCGCAGGCCTCGCGGGCACTGCCATCAATTATTTTGTTGAGGGCCAAACAACCGCTAAACTGAGAAATGTCGCGATGCAATGACATAGAGCAAGCCTCCCGACAACCGGCGGTCATCTCTTGACGCCAACTGGGGGCTGCATAGCCCGGCTCCAAATTCGTCTTTTCATGTACGTTGCTGCTTTTATTGTGTTGTGCGAGTGCACCCAAAAAGTCATCCTTGGGATGGATTTTCTTCGCGAGCACGGAGCTGTTATCGATCTCCGGGTGCTCATTATAATATTTTCTGACAACTACCCCCCGTACTGCAAGACAGTGACACGCGCAAAACAGGACTGCGTGTTGTTGCCGACACTCTGACTCTACGGCAGCGAACTGGTATGTTCATAACTGTTGGAAGCGGCTGTAAACGTAACTGTAGCGGAATCGCTGAAGGAAACCAGACGGTGCTCTTGGTTCGGCAGGTCTGCGTCGCCTACGGCATTATTAAACGTAATGGTGAGATGACTAAGCTTTTAGTTACGAACTTTTGTGGTAACTACCAACACCTGGTAAACTTAACGACCATTGCTCACTTTGAAGACATTGGGGATTCAATAAGGTAAACGCTTGCTCAGCTTTCTGCAGACTAGAGTGACACGGCGTTGGTCAGTACAGCCGACGTAAATGCTGAGGTCTCAGCCTCACAGAAGGAGCGCATACGAAGTTTCTTATGCATGTTCAGTAACTTCTTTGCTTCCACGTTAATAGTCAAAGAGACCCCGTTACGCGAAGCACCTTGTTATAAGAGACATGACCAAATTCCCGTGCGTCAGCATGCCTACTGGTTGTCACAAAAGGAGCAAGAGGTGGTTCGTCGTCAAGCAAAGCAAATGCTCGCCGATGACGTAATCCAACCCTCAACCCGTCCGTGGGCATCCCCCGTTATACATTTCAAAAAGAAGGACGGCACTCTTCGGTTTTGTGTGGATTACCTCAAGCTGAACAAGGTGACGAAAAAAAGATGTCTACACATTTCCCGGCATAGTTGACTCTCTAGACCGCCTTCGACATGTCCGATACTTCTCTTCAGTGGATTTACAAAGCGGATATTGGCAGATTGAAGTTGATGAACGTGATCGGGAAAAAACTGCGTTCATAACTCCTGCCGGCCTGTACGAAATTAAGGTGCTGCCCTTCGGGTTATCGTTACCTCCCACGACCTTTCCAAGGATGATGTACACCGCACTGTGAGGTCTTATGTGGGAATCATGTCTCGTCTATTTAGCCACGTCGGGGATTTTTCTCGGCCATTTGAGCAACACTTGCAGTGACTTCAGTCCGTGTTCCTTGCGATCCACTCAGCAGGCCTATCTTTCAAACCTGAGATATGTCGCATAACTGCGAGTCGGCCTAGTTGGAACAGATTCATCTTAAAACTTTTTGTGCGCAAACAAACAGGGACGAAGAATAGGGGCAACACAAGGACGAGCGCTTTCTAACAACTGGTTTTATTTTTGAAGAACTACCTGCTTAAATACCCACAGATCTGCGCGATCTAGTCAACAGAGCACGCCTGTGATCTAGTCAACAGGCGTGCTCTGTTAACTAGATCGCGCAGATCTAGGTTGCCTACAAATCCGGTGATCAAGTTCGGGTGTGGAACCCCAATTCGCCAATGAGGCCGGTCAGAAAAGTAACTTCGCTGTTACTTCGGCCCCTACAGGATCCTCCGTCACCTCAGCGAGGACAATTACGAATCTCTCCCTGAAGACACGAGTCGGCGAATCCCGCCGTATCCTCCCAACTGACCTTTTCGGTGCTTCCAGGACTAAACAGTACTACTCACGTTGACGAGGCTATTCTCATTTCCACTCGCCTGAATCCTCAATTAGTAGAGTTTGCGGAACAGAATATTATGCGGATAATGAATACCTTCTTCCGCAAGCGGGACAGCCGAAAGTGGACGTGGAGGAGCCCAAACGGCGAGACTAGAAATGAAATAGACTTCATACTCTGCTCTAACCCTGGCATCATACAAGATGTGGACGTGCTCGGCAAGGTGCGCTGCAGTGACCACAGGATGGTAAGAACTCGAATTAGCCTAGACCTGAGGAGGGAACGGAAGAAACTGGTACATATGAAGCCGATCAATGAGTTAGCTGTAAGAGGGAAAATAGAGGAATTCCAGATCAGGCTACAGAACAGGTATTCCGCTTTAACTCAGGAAGAGGACCTTAGTGTTGAAGCAATGAACGACAATCTTGTGGGCATCATTAACGAGTGTGCAATGGAAGTCGGTGGCAACTCCGTTAGGCAGGATACCAGTAAACTTTCGCAGGGGACGAAAGATCTGATCAAGAAACGCCAATGTAGGAAAGCCTCTAACCCTACAGCTAGAATAGAACTGGCAGAACTTTCTAGGTTAATCAACAAGCGTTAGACAGCTGACATAAGGAAGTACAATATTCATAGAATTGAACATGCTCTCAGGAACAGAGGAAGCCTAAAAACAGTGAAGAAGAAACTACGAATTGGCAAGAATCAGATGTATGCGTTAAGAGACAAAGCCGGCAATATCATTACTAATAGGAAAGAGATAGTTCAAGAAGCTGAGGAGTTCTATAAAGATTTATACAGTACCAGTAGCTCCCACGACGATAATGGAAGAGAAAATAGTTTAGAGAAATTCGAAATCCCGCAGGTAACGCCGGAAGAAGTAAAGAAAGCCTTGGGAGATATACAAAGGAAGAAGGCTGCTGGGGAGGATCAAGTAACAGCATATTTGTTGAAGGATGGTTTACAGATTGTTCTAGAGAAACTGGCCACCCTGTATACGCAATGCCTCGTGACCTCGAGCATACCGGAAACTCGGAAGAATGCGAACATAATCCTAATCCATAACAAAAGGGACGCCAAAGACTTGAAAAATTATAGACCGATCAGCTTACTGTCCGTTGCCTACAAACTATTCACTAAGGTAATCGCAAATAGAATCAGGAACACTTTGGACTTCTGTCAAGCAAAGGACCAGGCAGGATTCCGTAAAGGCTGCTCAACCATAGACCACATTCACACTATCGAACAGGTGATAGAGAAATGTGCGGAATATAACCCACCCTTATATATAGCTTTCATTGATTACGAGAAAGCATTTGATTCTGTCGAAACCTCAGCAGTCATGGAGGCATTGCGGAATCAGGGTGAAGACGAGCCGTACGTAAAGATACTGAAATATATCTATAGTGGCTCCACCCTCCATAAAGAAAGCAACAAAATCCCAATAAAGAAAGGTGTCACGCAGGGAGATACGATCTCGCCAATGCTATTCACAGCCTGTTTACAGGAGGTATTCAGAGACCTAGATTGGGATGAATTGAGGATAAAAGTTAATGGAGAATACCTTAGTGACTTGCGATTCGCTGATGATATTGCCTTGCTTAGTAACTCAGGAGACCAATTGCAATGCATGCTCACTGACCTGGAGAGGCAAAGCAGAAGAGTGGGTCTAAAACGTAATCTGCAGAAAACTAAAGTAATGTTTAACAGTCTCGGAAGAGAACAGCAATTTACAATCGGTAGCGAGGCGCTGGAAGTGGTAAGGGAATACAGCTACTTAGGGCAGGTAGTGACGGCGGATCCGGATCATGAGACGGAAATAATCAGAAGGATAAGAATGGGCTGGGGTGCGTTTGGCAGGCATTATCAGATCCTGAACAGCAGGTTGCCATTATCCCTCAAGAGAAAAGTGTATAATAGCTGTGTCTTACCAGCACTCACCTACGGGGCAGAAACCTGGAGGCTTACGAAAAGGGTTCTACTCAAATTGAGGACGACGCAACGAGCTATGGAAAGAAGAATGGTCTCGAATAGGGCGTTGTTAGCGAATGTTGGTTTGCGTCTTGTTGTGTAGAAAAGAGCAGACCTTACATCCCCTGTGCATATCACATTTTATTGCGAATGGCATTATTTGCCCACTTCAGGCGCTTTTATTCTATCTATCTATCTATCTATCTATCTATCTATCTATCTATCTATCTATCTATCTATCTATCTATCTATCTATCTATCTATCTATCTATCTATCTATCTATCTATCTATCTATCTATCTATCTATCTATTTATCTATCTATCCCCTTATGCCGACCCATTAAACCAAGCTGTCTATCTGCTTACGTTACTAGGTATGTCCTAGTGGGCTATCCATAATCTTACTCAGTATGTGCTCATAGCGTTAAACCGTCGTGCTGATGCCATTGTCGTCATTTGAGTATCGGGATCTTATGGTTGTCAGACCGTCGGCATCACGCCTTCTAACGCGACGCAGTGTTGTCACAGAATTGTCGCTGGCGTCGTCACGCTGTCGTTCTCTCACTGTCATCACAGAAGTAAGGTCATCTCATTGTCGTCATGCCACCGTCAATCTTTCTTCGTGAATTTACTGTCATCATACTGTCGTCAGTGAATCGCGATAAAGCCACCCTTGTCATGCTGTCATTGCCTGACAGTCGTTATTCTGCATCCATTCGCAGACGATCGTCGTCGTGATCGTCGTCGTTATTCTGCATCCATTCGCAGACGATCGTCGGGGCCGTGACTTTTCGTTTGATTCAGCTTTGACATCTGATTCGCGTCATGATGTTGCCGTTACGCTATCATCATCATAGAGGTTTCATTACAGTCATTGTCATGCTGCGGCCTTCTATACTCTGTCATTTTATAGCCATGGTGCTGTTGTCATGTAATGATCGTCATTGTGTCGTCGTCATACAGTCGTCCTCATGCATTCGTTGTCACACCATCGCTAGGGCACCGTCGCAGTTCTTCCATCATTTTCATTGTAGCTTCGACGTGTGACTCTTACAATCCCGTTATCATGAGACATCTTCCTCACACAGTCGTCGACATAGCGTCGCCATCATGCCTCGTCGTCACGCTGTCGTTTCATCATCGTCATCACTTCAATAACGCCGTCTCAATGTCGGTATCCCGTCGTCGTATAACACCTTCATTGACCTGCCGAAGTCATAACATGCCCGCAATTCTGTCCTAATCGTGACGCAGCCATTCTTTCGTGATTAAGAAGTCGTCATGCAATCTGCTTCCTTGTGTTGTGATAGAGAAGCTATCTTGCATTCGCTGTCATAGCGTCGTCGTCTTGCCACCGTGGTAGTTCCATCGTCGCCATTGCAGCCCTTAAAGTAGTTGTCGTCATAACGTCATCGTTACACAGTCGTCGTCGAACAATCGTTGTCATCGTTGTCTTCATGTCGTCGTTGTCACGTTACCATCTTTATGCCATCGTGATAATTTGAAAATAGACACCTCATTGCAGGACGACGTTTTCGACATGCTGTTCCGTGTGTTGTGTGCGCGATTAGAAAGAATTTAAGCACTGTTTGCTTCACTTTGCTGAGTGCTTGTAGCGTCTGCCTTATAAGACTATGAGCCACAGCATTTTTTGCTCGCTTACGCGAGTATGAATGCTTTGGGGCTATGAGTCATTGATGATGATAGTTTTTGTTCACGGAGAACAAAAATGCACGTAACCCTAGCTATATACAGCTTCGCTGTGAAATAATCGAATTATATTTTAAGTATATTTTAATTATTACAGTAAACATTTTTATTGGCTTACTGAACTATTCACAGCTGAACGCTCTCTCAAGTGGATGAAAAACGTCACTATAAGCTGCCATGTTTAAATCGTAATGATGAGGTATCAAGCGCAGCGAAGCATGCGTGATACGCTGGGCACTGAAAGGTTAAATGAACGTTTTGAAGAATCTGTGTTTAATGCATATTTGAACATCTGTATGGTTTCTTTGCTGAATAATAATGGGATGATTGGGGGGAGGGCGTGTGCTAGATGAAATGTATACTTATTGTGTGTTACTTTTCACCGATAATTGTGCTGGAATAAAGCTGGTCCAAGAATTTGTGCTTGCCAACGTGAGCTCATTACTGCCTATGCACAATTTTGCAATTTCAACATGATTTGTATTGTTCGTTATTCAAAAGGTAAGAAAGATTGATGCGCTGGCTAGGTTATCAAGTGTGCCACATTTCACTCAATCTTTAATTAGCTATTTCCTAGTAAAAGTAGCTGACGGCGGCTGACTTCTTTGGCTATACAAGAAAATGTTTATTTTAGATTCTGTGTAACCTCGAGATTCTCGTTGCGTCCGCAATAAGTATCCGTTGGCAATACATTTGAGGAAGAGCACACTCACGTAGCACCGGTCAAGTAGAGGACCTACAGAGAAGGAGGCAATTGCAACCAGAGCCAACCATGCCAGACAGGCACATGCCGGAACGTATCCCATCTGATGAGCGAGCATAGCCAGTGTGATTGCCATGCACACCACGCCCATAAAGGCTGTTGCCAGGTAGGATGTGGACAAGGATACAAGCCAGGCGTCACCCACCAGAAGCGAGCAAACGTTGCCACAAGGGTAATCGGCAATGGCAGCTGCAGATAGGCTGGTAACCTGTGCAAAAAACGACATTGATCACGCAATTACATGTTGATCTTGTTTACAGATATTTTTCATGCAATACTAAATATATTTTTAGTACGACGCGACCGAAAAGACATAACGACAGCGTTCACTTGGTATTCGCTAGGTCAATTTCAAAGAAAATACATTCTGATTTGTGCACAATAATGCCGCGAAACTTTACGACGCTCCTCAGCATTTGCTTATCCAGAGAGGGCAACCCTTTCTATTAAGATTTGTCGAGCATACTCTACGGTCATGATCTACTAGGATTACCTCCGCCTTCCACACTCACATTATACGACAGTGTTCACCAAGTCTGAGCTTTACAAATCCCGATGCAAACCATTTCTGATTAGTGCACTATAATGCATTGATGCATAACCTCGCTCGTAAATCGCATAATCACTTGCATAGTCCTGCCGCATTTTGGCACATTAAGTAGAGACATTGATGCTACGCAATGAATACTTGCTTCTCACTAAAACGTGTCGTTGTAAAAACTCGCATTCCAGACATAACACTTTTTTGTTAATGCATTTGCAATAACAGACATGTCGACGGCCACATGCACACTGATCAAGACATCAGAAAAAAAACATGTTTGCCCATTGCGCGGCTCGGCGGCACAATAGTTGGCTGAATATTTTACGCGCTATATCATGCACTATTTCCTCGAGTATCGGCTTGAGTAGACACTCAAAGACATGCAAGGCCAATCGGCTTTTCTGAAAGAAATTTCCCAATGTCAACTCTATTTCTTGCCGCCTTCTATCGTGGATGTTGGCACTTCTTGGTTTCTAACACGTTTACAGGCGGGACTTCATCCTTCTATTTCCTATGCTGCCTCTTGTTTCTTACCATTGTCGTCGTTTAACTTCTCCAAACTGTGTCCTGAATTAAAGGTCAGCTGGAGCTAATTTTACACTAGCACCATGGCGCACCACACACACTATTCTGTTCTGTTGTAGCATCGACAAATGAGCAATAGTATGGCCTGTAAGTTTCGCGCCATTTCGTGTGCAATTGTTAGTCGGAGTAAAATTTCGCTGATTTGTGTGGCCTAGTTCTTTGTTGGAAAGATGAAGTAAACCACATTTGTATTATAGATAAATTTGCACTGCTTGTTATTTTTTTCTCCTCTTCCATATCCTGGTTTTCGAAGTGTATTCGTTCAAGGTCTTTCAGTCTGGTGCCGGTTTATACGCTTGGCGTAGAGTGTGGCTTCAATTGCATGGTGGCATTCTACGGGCGCAAAGGCGTTATTTTCCATATGAAAAAAAAACAAGCTTAGAAGTTAAAGTAAAGTCCACTACGCTTCGATAGCAAGATTCCGATTCTCTCGGAATACCGTGCAATTGTTTCCCAATTTAATATAAAATCTCAAATCACTTTAATATTCCTGCGTCGGACGCCGCGACCATACCGAGAGACATGAGGATGACTCGTCAGATCAACGCATAACAGCTATCTGGTAGCTATCACCTTAGCTATACTGACGCGGCAACTTGGTCTCACATTCACGTTGCGCGCCCTTCGCATTGGACAATGTGCACATCGTAAAGTGGTGTTGTTCAGCAAGAGGCAGCGATCCTCGTGGCACAGGTAGCCGGTTGGACCCAGCTCGCATGCACCACGCGCACGAGGTGTCACGCGAGAAGGAGAAAGACGGTTGGAGGCCAGTTTGAGAACACGAATGCCGGGGTTTCTTCACAACAGCAGAGGCTTTTACTTGTGGGCACAAGTTTGCCTTTAATAAATATCGTTATTTTATTAACATCGTTACCATGTAGTATAATTGCAATGTGCAAATTTGCGCGCATTAATTTTGCTTCAACCGTAATAACTTCGTCCAGCTATGGCTGGAGGACTGGTTCCCTGTTTGAACGGGTTTAGGAAGTACATTGCGAAGCAAATCCAGCTTCTTAGTCGCTGCTAAGACATTTTCTGCTCTAAGCAGTTACGACATGGCTATCGTAGTAACCGTGTATCATCACGGTTTCTCATAATATAAGAGCCAATTGTAAAATGAAGCTCGAAGTATCGCAAAGAACAATAAAAATAGGGTTAAAAAATTTTTGCAGGATCGTGCGTATAACCCTACGGCACTGACGCGGGGTGCTGAAGTCCTACAGGACAAACCCAATCCTTTCGCAGTGTTGGAAATCTGCATTATCTGCAATCTGCATAAAAAAAAACTACACTTTTTCTTGTCACCTTCTCATAATGCGTGAAGGAAAGACAATGCTTGATAAGCTTACTGCGGAATAGGAGAGGCTTTAAACGGATGCCGAAGTTCAAACAATACAATATCATATTTGTTGTTGCGAAAAACGAGAACACCGTGCAAGCGGGAGGCAATGTTCCGACAAGTTGACTTGTCTTCTTCAAGGCGACATATGCTTTCCTCGCCACAGTATATATAGGTGGGGTTCTTCTAAAGGGGGCGGGGGGTAAGGAAGTTGGGTGCGGCAACGAGCGAAAGTGTGCTAGCGGCTGAGGGTGCAGAATTGAGAAAAAAGGAGTGCTGTGAACAAGGCTGGTGACACGGCCGTCTGTTAGCCACTTGTCAACGGTCGTGTGTCAGCCGGCGAGTGAACGGCGTGCACAGCACCATTCTATAACCTGTTTCGCTCGTGGTTCTGGGCTATCGTGTCTCTGATAGAGATAATAGAAGGAGCGGCAGAAACCAGCACTCGTGGAAAGAAAATATATAAAAAATACTAAATTGGAATAAATAAATAAATAAATAAAAGGAAAACTAGAAATGAAAGCAAGAAAAACAAAAAGAGCCTAACCGACCAAAGTAAGTGTTCTTGCCTATAGCTTGAAATTTAACATGGCGAATATATTCTAAAGTTCCCTTTGAAATGTTTATGCCCATTGGGTGCAATGTCTTGAACTTATGGATAAGGTGTGATTCTCTGTCTTTTCTTTCTCGTTCATGACGGAAATTTGACTGTAAGATGTAGTATTTAAGTTCATGAAAGTTATGACCTGGTTGGTTGAAATGCTCGGCGACGGCTTTGGGAAGCTGTTTAGCTCTGTCCACGCGATGTCCGTTTATTCTTACGTTCATTGATTGTGCCGTTTCACCGATATATTATTTCTTGCAGAAGGAACATTCAACTATATAAATTGGATCCGAACTTGTGCAAATAAAGCTAGTTTTGATTCCGTGCGCTTAAGTATTGGCAGTGTTCTTATTTTTATGTCGTTTTGAAGGAGCCTGCAGGATTTGCACCTGGGACGACATACTACAAAATGCTTTTATTACGTGGCAATGATGTTGGCCGACTTTTTCGTGCACTAACATGTGTTTGAAGTTTCTGTTGCGACGATAGGTAACCCTTGGTACATCCGGGAACGCTTTTCTCAGACGCTCCTTACTTAATAATGTACGGTGGTATTTTCGTTGGATGTTGTTTATGTTTGGGAGTGCATTAGAATATTTTGTTATCAAGGCTTGTGGTCTGTCAGATTCTGGTGTAGGCTCTTTCTTCGCTAATTCGGACTGTCTCTCCATCTTGACGCGACATCATAAGCTCTATCGAGAGCAACTTGGGGATAGTTTCTGCTAGCGTTGTTTTAAGGTCAGTTACGTAGTGGATATAATCATTGTCTTTACTGCAGCTTCTTCTTGGTCATTTCGCTTGTCCGGCAAACGTACCTTGCTTGCAGTGTCGTGTGTTATGACTGTTGCATTCTAAATATTGCTGGCTATCTATCGGCTTCTATTAAAGTGTCGTTCTCAGTTTTCCGTTTTCTATGTCGACCATCGCGTCTAGGAAGTTGTGTCGTGTAGGCGTGTCGAGGAAGAAGAACCCTACCTATATCTGCTGTGGCGAAGAAAGCATATGTCACCTTGAAAAATACAAGTGAATTTGCCGAACGTTAGCTCATGCTTTCACCTGGTTCGCGTTTAGCTCATCGCTTTGAATTTCCATCTCCCGCCTCCCCCTGTTTCCCCATATTCGTTGTTGTAAAATATGTTATATACCATAACCCTAAAGGAACAGATCAGAAAGTAAAGAGTGGGGATTCTTCATCCTCACAAATCCAGCCACACATTGGCCATAATCGTGTGAATGCCAGATCGGTGAGGCCAATTAGGCAAAGAAAGCGCTTCACACATAAAATTGGATCCTTCTTGCATTTGCTTATTGTGATCAGTTGCTTTTATACTTACATATTCACCAATAAAATACCCAAAATTGTTCTTTTTATGTCAGATTAGTTAGGCCCTCACTAATAAGTTTCTGATGGTAGTTCTCGAACAGTTTATTGCATTGCTCGAAGAAAAGAAGTTGTGTTGCAATATCACATTTTAATGCTACGAAACAGTTCGAAAAGGTCACGTTTAAAGTATCAGAATACAAAAAGGTTTTGGAATTGAAATTTTACCGGAAATGCTTTCCAACATGAGCTGATTTGCTACGCTATAAAGCAAAATGTGCAAAAAGTATTAGCCGATTACGGGACTTATGAGATCTACGACAGGGACATGTGTAGCTAGTCAACATTCTGACCTCCTGCCTTCCGCATACCTGAAGCGTACGCATACCGTATGCATACTTTCCACACGAAATCCTCGTTCAACAATCCGCGGCCATCATAATATTGCCTAATTATTTCGTTGTTGAGCTGTGCGTTTTAGGAGGAGTAGTTCTTGAATCATTCATCCGAGCTACAAGGAAACTACAGGGTTCACCTTCTCTCTGACAACCCGAACCACCACTCAGTACATATTTGAGCAATCGTATGGGAGCAAACTGTCAACAAAATTCCTGGGCATTGGTTATTTAAAAATGAATTCCACTGTATGACTATGGTTGCTATGCCATGCGAAATGGGGACTTTGCAGTTCCAATGCTCATATGTAAATCACACCGTTGTCTCCTCTTAAGCTGTGTTTCTTTTGGCGTTTTTACTTCTAGAAGTTGAATATATTGCGATGCTCTTGAAGTAATCGATATTGAAGGTTTTCTGGTCAAGTAGCTAAAGTCACGCACTACCGTTTCACCTGTAAGACTCGCATGACCGGTCGTTTAGAACTTAGCTTCCATGAAGAGCAATATAAAGAATATGATGAACAGCAATATGTTTCCCGCGAGTACCGAAAGAAACTATGTGATATATAAAAGCACGCTAATGTGGAAGCAACTGCTCATTTGAAAGTTTCATAAATTCAGAGCATTGAGCATCAACACGTACATGTCACATTTGCCAGAAAATTATCGACAGTACGCTTGTTATTACGTTTTAGGCAACAAAACCTCACAATTCACGTTGGTGAATTATGGTGCCGTGTACAGGCCATATGCGTCAAGTGGCAAGAACTATTTGTGAAATATCCATCCAGAAAATCAGATGCGTATACGCTAGATGTCCCTCTTTCATTTTCAAGAATATTTTTCTGATAGTTGACAAGATTTCTAATACCCGTGAGATGGCCAGAAAAACAACTCCCAATATTAGCAATGTACGTGCTTTGCTGGAAACACCCGCTTTTCTTTTTTAGTCATAGCGTCAATACAGATTTTTGTCAAGGTACTTTACGCTTTCGCATTCAAAATTGTCTGCCAGCGTGCAACAACAAAAAAAAATAATGACGCAATCTACCAGTATATTATGATGCACTTTTAGGTTCACCGGCCGCCGACAGCAAGGCTATTACTAAGCCTAATTTCTTTTTTTCTGGCTTCTGCCTGCCTTGCAATATCACTTACCACCACTGCGAGCTAAACTTCACGTTGGAACAAGTCAACAATATGGGTACGCAGACCGTACATGGGAATTTTTTAAAGCTATAGATTGTTTAAACAGGGACTTTCTCAAACACAAACCGGTCGTCCTGATGTATTTGATTTATTTCGTCATCTGGAATGCGTAGGTTACTTTTGCACAAGCGTGGATAATTTCGTAACCAAACACCGAAACCGCGGACATTTTCACCTCATAAGAACGTCGCTTAAAGTTATTAAAATCTCAGCCGCTATGTTAAATTCTCAATTAAGAAAACTACTTATTTGTCGCGGCCACTTCTTGTGTTTATCCTGCTGTTTGGACTTTCTGAAAACTTCCTCTTTAAGTGAATATGGTCAGAAAAGCGGCCGTCAGAAAACGATGTCTAAACGGGCTGCTACTCCAAACCTGAGGGCATTCTCCTGAAATTGTGCTCCTCAAATCTGCGTAGCTTAACATTCAGAAATATATTTCGTTATCTGATAACACAATGCGCAACAGCTAAATGATGGAAATGTCAGTGCTACGTATGACAACTAAATAATGCTTACCTTTTTAAACACTGCCGTTTGAAGAAGCAGCTGCGCCTTTAACTGGGTTTTAATGAAAAAGTAAGATTGCGTGCTACAGATGAGACACTCCGAAATACATGCTGCAGACAGGAGCAAAAGAGCCTGGTTGAAAGAGCCCGTACTGTGTACACCCATTAGGCCTCTGTGGAAAAAAAAGGTCAAGCGGCATATCGAAGGAAATTTTCAATTGTTCATTCTTGCAATGTTTGGTAACACGATCAAGTGCTCCTCGCCCATTGAGCTTTCACAGATTGAAAGCATACTCACGTTCCTGAATGCAGGCTGAATTTCCTCTGATGTTTAGTGAAGCGCATAAAAAGTGTTAATTTGACTAGTAAATCGTATTTCTTGCTGCTTCTGGGTTGCAGTAACTACATAACGCAGGAGGCAGAAGTCTTACCGCACAAAAGCCTACCAAGCGCATCTTGTTGCAGTCAAAAAGTAGGACTAGCTATGGGCGTGAATTCTATAAGGTATACGATTGCAACCAAGAAGCATTACGTAGTACTTTAAACATTTACTGCATACGTGACATGACAAAGTTTAGAATATACTATTGATGTGCTTGAACAGGGAACGCAGGAATGACTTGAAAGCTGCGGAACTTGCGGTAATCATTGGCTCTTGCCAATGCGGTGGCAGTCATGGGCGTGATGAATTCAATAGCGATGAAACTTTTGGAACAAAAGTCCCCCTCCAGAGTGCAGTCGACGTTTTAAAGGGGGGAAGGTTAGTAATAGATATCTCACATGGTAGGTGCTCCATAAATATATGGTCAAAAACTACTAGGGCACACGGAATTGCACGACAAATATGGCAGAAAGATTTGCTGCAACTGCAAAGCAAAATTTGAAAAAAAAATGTTGAAAAACATTGTTCAGCACGCAGTTAACAAACGGTCCACAGGCAAATAACTTAAAAATATCTTACTGCTATATTTCTGCTTGCGTATCTAAGAAACCCATAAAACGACAGAGAAAAAAAGGGTACTAATAGACGTTGCGAAGGTTGTTCATGGCTGCCCATGAATGTACTTTCACAGACGTAACCGTGTCATTGGTGGCTAATGATATCACGCGTTTCAAGCGAAATCAGGTACCAAGCACACGTTTCGTATTGCCAAAAGCTCGCGTGAACTTTGGTAAACAATGCACAATAAGCGTGAAGTGGACCCTCGTCAGGAGTACTTCTTTGCTCTATGCGTTTCTTGAAGTACCGAAATACTAACTGATAGAGAGCGTCTTGCTTAAGCTATAGAAAATATTTCCTACGCCGAATGATATATGTGTCTTCTAGACTTGCTCGTGCGTCAATGACCATGAAGATTTTCGCTATATACATTGCTTCATAACCTCTGTGATGCTACATATTGATAGCAGCTACAGCCATAACCATGGAAAATCGGTCTGCATTGGCGTTTTTAAAAACAAAAGTGCGCCGGTTTGTGGATATGCGATAGAATACAGTGAATACAAAGAACGCACCCTAACGTTTGTGTAAAGCAACCAAGCATACTGAATAAATGTAGGTGCCACGCTGGGTAGGATTATGTTAGAATTAGTGTATTTGTTAAATTAAAGTATAGGGATTTACGTGCCAAAACCACTTTCTGATTATAAGGCACGTCGTAGTGGTAGACTCCGGAAATTTCGACCACCTGGGGTTCCTGAACGTGCACCTAAATCTAAGTACACGGGTGTTTTCGCATTTCGCCCCTATCTAAATGTGGCCGCCGTGGCCGGGATTCGATTCCGCGGCCTCACGCTCAGCAGCCCAACACCATAGCCACTGAGCAACCAGGCGGGTTAGTGTATTTGTAACCATTATGTAAGTGCACCATGATTCCACCATATATATGCTATGTTTGTCTGTTAATTGTGTCATAATCACATTCGTGCGCCTTGTGTCACGAAACGCGCGCGCAGCTGCTGTGCCTTCTAGCGTGGTATATAAATCTCCCTCTTTTAATCATATGTGCGCATATTCCACCACGGGTCACCTCAGTTTTCGAGCAGTCCGAATACAGCTCTAACCTGCTCTGCTCACTTTCGTACATTGCTTTATTCTTTACCTCTATAAAAGAGGAAATTGAAAAGTTGTTCCTTTCTTTATTGCAAAAAGGACCCGACCATCATTCTTCATTAGAAAATGCAGTTCGTTAACAGCATTAAAAGAACGTAGGAAGATGCTCAATCGGGATAAAGCAAGCGGCTCCATATTTTATGCAGTTTATGAAGTGCATAAATAGTACAAGTAACACTTCGAACATTTCTTAATACTTATTGCGAACTTCGAAGTTCAATTTGCCGTACCAGTATATTGAAAGTGAAACTAACGTGGAACATGGAAGGAACTTACCCAAACAGAGGGATTCGGAGCATCAATGTTGAATAGTAGAATAGTGTCGCCGCACTTGACCACAATTGTTCCCACCAAGAGTATCGTAAAACGCCTATGTAAAATCTGAGTGCACTCCGCATGCGTAGCCTACAAATACAAAAAAAAATATTGTCGTGCGTTACTTGACATGGAGAAACGGCCATATCTCGTACCTACATTTCACATGCTTTGGCATAATCGGTTGCTCCTGATAACCACGACAACTCCTCAATATTATACGAAATTTGGAGTAAGCTTAAGGCCAGTGGGCACATTTTACAGCTAATTACGATCGCTTGGAAAAGACAACGCAAAATCTCTTCAGAAAAGTTCAAGGTGAACTGACAGTACATCGTTTCTATGTATGCTTTCCACGTGTTGAACCAATGTGAAGGTATACATTCAGTGCGACTTAACTATATCTTGCATTCAAAGCTGTGAGTTGTCTGCTAGTATCAATCGACCTGAGGAGTATTTAAAACAGTCAACACGAGCATGCACTTGCTTAACGCTCAAAAGTACTTACGTCTTTCTGATGAATTTCTCGGAGTCGTTCTGGCTTTTAGAGCAGCACACTAGGCGACTAGTAAGCCTTGGGATGTCATCTAATAAAAGTTTTGATTTGAGAATTACGTTACCGAAGTGCCTGCACAAAAATAATATAGGCTTGTATTAGACATTTGCCAATTCAATAATCGAAACACAGTATATGAAGGGACAGGTTCACAATATACAACTGCTGCTTACGTGAGATTCTTAGCGAGCATGACAGAAGGTTTTACGTGTCTTTACCGTCCCTTCAATATTTGTCCCGACGATACCAGTTACTGAACAATGAGATTAAGACGCTAAAAGAAAAAAAAATATAGGGCCACCCTAGGTACTCTGCTGCGCTACCGTACGCCAATTTAACTGCTCCGCAACATCTCGCACAAACTCGGTCACCAGGCCTATCCATTACGGGGGTCTCTTCTGCATGCGATTTTCCTTCCGCATTTACAAGTTATCGTCCATATAGGCACTGTAGCCGTCAGTAAAAGAAGAAAGAACATATTCTGGAGGCCGCTACTGATTATATTGGCCCCGTCAACGTTTCTTCGCCCTTCATAATGCAGTGGAGCCTTGTCCAAAGGTGCCCCTCCCCTTCTCCCCCTGTGAATGTGGGGACAGCTGCCCGACGCACCACATCACTCTGCACCGATGTCATGGTGCTCAAATAATTAGTACTCTATACGGACGAAGCAACTGGTGAAGATCGCCCCAGTGCCAGCAGGAGACAAATGTCAGGGTGCATAAGGGAGGGAAATAAATACTGGTCTGTACGTTAACTTTAGCAGACCTGGAATGGAGGAAACTTATGGGTTGGATCTCGAGGAAGACACCGGGGAGAGGGGGGAGGGTCGTTGACCTGCGGCGGCGACTGCGTATGATGCCGCTGAGCGCGGTCATGTTCGCCCTGTCTTGAAAGCGATCGGAGATGAGTACAGAGTCTAGCTGCGCCCAGGATCTGTAGCCTGCAGTGCGGTCTATTTTCACCACTTGCTTCGCGTAGATGCAGCACGAAGGTCAAGTCGCTCGCTGCTGCTGCCGATTTTCCTCACGCGAGCGTTTTGACAGCGAGTGGCTATACGCTCAAGTGAGATGTGTTTCGCTATGCCTGTGTGCGTGTGTCATTATGCTTTTTATTTGAGTTGGTAAGTGAATGTTTACACATTTTTACAACTGATTAAACTACTATCCTTACTTCATATAGCTGTCTAGTAATTTCCTATCGCAATCGACGCTTTGCCTTTCGAGTTAAACTGTGACATTTTTCTCTGCATTGTGGAAAACTGTTTTTCGAACTAAGCCTTCTTGGTGTTTTTCCCCACTGTGCTTTTTGGTGCCCATTTCTATCCGCTTCTAGTGGCTATATACTTCTTGCTAGCGCATTCCATTCGGTCCACACATTGTGCACCCTTTTCTTACCTTTAACTCTTGTAGATGTATAATCAGACCCGGTCGACTGTGGCGCCTAATGAAATGTTGTGCAATACATTGATTAATAGTTCGCCAGCACAACTTATGACGCAGACGCATAGTAGCAAGTGAGCTAGATGCGAGAAAACTGTGTGCACACCGTGTTTTGGCTGTAGCAAGAGCATGTTAAGCTTTGCAAACCATTCGCTGCTACGAAACTACGCAATATTTACGTCGGAATTTGATATAAACATCGATTCTTTTTCCACTAAATGAGTTCTCAGCAAGGAAACAGTCCAATAAGCGTGTTACTTTATCCTCAGAATTATTATGCGGAATTATGCAGTAACCTGAAACCTTATGCACGTCGAAACTGTAAATAAAGACGTACACGTTGACAATACTCTGTGTTGTGTTTCAGTGGAGCTTTCTTCAAAACTACTATAGCTTGACGTATATGGACAGACATCATTGGTGTGTCCTGCGCAAATATTTAATCCGAAGCGTGCTTGTCTGAGGGCAGTCACTTTCTTGAGGGCGGGGTATCTCGCTGCTTTAACACGATAGCATTAAGAGGAAGCTTTAGCTCGAGTGCTCTTATCTAAATGCATGTAAAAGGAAAATTCGTTTTTCTCGGCAACCACTGCATAAAATTTGACGAGGTTCGTTGCAGTTAAAAAAAACTAAAAATCTAGTGACTGTTTGTTTCCAATTTTTCAGTAAGGTCGTCAATTGTTTATTAAAATTGGCAATAATCGAAAATTTTTAAAAAACAAAACTATCAAGTTTACAACTCTGTAACTCAAGAACGAAAAAGGGTAATACAAGTCGTTGAATTGCAACTAATAGTACATCTAAAGCGGAGAAAACTAATATGTTACACAAGAACATAAAAATATTTAGTAATATGGCAATGCAACTTTTGCAGAGCCCTTGTACCCAACGTAACAAATTCACGTAAGATGCAAAATGACATATCTAATTTGTCCGCTTTGAATGATCTCATCGATGCTGTTAACAAAACCGCGATATCTGTTTTTGATGCAGAGCTATGAATTTGTAAACTTCATGCTTCAATATTTTTTTCAGACGGTCGTATATTTGAAAATCTTTTTAACAAAACCCAGGCCCTAAATCGAAATTCCGCTTCCAACAGTCACTAGAACTTGATTTTCTCTCGCAAATTCCACAAATTTTATTAAAATCTGTCCAGGGGTTATCTCAGAAAAACGTTTTTGCGTTTTACATGTATTTGAATAGGCCGCGTTGGAGCTGGGCCCGAGCTAAAGCTTCCTCTTAAGTGCCCCGTGTCGCAGAAAATCCGGCAACGGGGCCCTGGATCCTCGCCCAGCGTCGGACATCGCTTCTGCAAAAAGAATCTCGAACCAAGCATAGCCAACCGCGCAGGTTCTCCATGTGGCGCAAGAAAGTTACTGAACTAATTAGATTTCTGAAGGTCTAATATGTAGAAATATTGTAAAGTACGACTTACACGCAACCTACAGACATGATAACGTCGTATTGTAATTTGGGTATGCGAGAAAACAATTGTGTTAACCGGAAACTCAAACCGAAACCCCTTTTAGCTCGATAGCATCTTACAACTGCCGTTTGAGGTCTGTCTTAGTAGGAGCGGCGTGGCCACCTCAGTTCGTTGCACACCATCAAAAAAAAAAAGAACCACGAAGCTCGTCTTCGTGCACAGGGTTCGCCGCCAGAGTTTCCCACTGAACATTGCGGTTACATAAACTGCAGTTGCCGGCAAGCGTGAGAATCACTCAGGTATCTTTGAATGCTATTGCGATCGACTCTTAAAGGCGCAGCTCAAAGGTCCTTCAAATTTTTGGATGGGCGACCCTGATGATAGTGCAGCTTACTTCGCCGTTTTCATGAACTGATTCCTCTGAGAGAGTAGGGTAAAATTATATGCCACAGGGGGCACTGGAAATTGGACGACTGGTCGGTATCGCACACGGTGCAGTCAAGCACAGGATGCACTGAAAATCATGGCGGGGGCTCTTCGCTAATGCATGCGCCATATTCGAATTTGAGTCGTCAAGCTGCCATCTTCGTATGATTGTGAGCCCTGCTGGCTCCTTGTTACAGTCGTGGTCGATTGGTCGGTACTGGACATAGTGCAAACTGGATGTAGTGCGAATCGATGCTGCCTGCGGCGACAGGTGAAGCACGGATTTGAGCTAAAATACCCACACATCGTCATTGTCGAGCCGTTGCCGTAATTTCATTGTGGTTATGCCATCGTGGCCGTTCCATTGTTGTAGCTCTGCCAAAGTGATGTCAGTTGTCATTCCGTTGTCGTTATAAACGTAATCCACATACCAGTGTCATCATATCATTGTCGTCAGACCGTGGTGTCATACCTTTTTAACCATTTGATCGTCATTATAACACTGTCGTCATGCTTTCCTCGTCACTCCAGTATTATCATGCGATTGTGTCCGGTTGTTGCCGTCATACCTTTGCAATTCCTTTAACAATGCCATCAAAGTATCATCATGCCGTCGTCATCATACCGGCATTGTAATGTCATGCTCGTCATGACAGAGTCGTCATCACATCCTAACTGTCATTCCTCATCGTAATGCCACTGTCATGGTCGCATCGTTATTAAGCCGTCGTTTTTATGCAACTATGGTCGTTCGATCGTCTACATTTTCCATTGGTATTTGAGTGTAGTCACGTCATTTTCGTCACGCCGTCTTCACTTTTAAGTTGTTTTCGTGGCGCCATTGTCACACAGTCATCTTCATGTCATCTTGGTGTTTCTCTAGTCGTCACTTCTTAGTCGCTATTCTTGTCGTGTGCATGATGGAGCGCAAAGGGTGTATGTTGAACGAGGCGGTTCCCAGTGGAAACACATCCATCTGAGTCTTTAGCTCTCAGCATGCAAACGATCGCTAAGCAGAAACAGCGTCCTTCGCAAACGCCAATGAAAGCTTTGCTTAAGCCGATTCTCACAGCGCGTGTAATCTTCGTTCATACAGCCGTTATCTACAAATCATAAATGTGTCCTATTATGCAGGCGTCGACTACAGCTTAATCGGTCAAAATTTTTTTCTTTTGGTAATGTGGTTCTTGATGTAATTTTCATGACGGCAGTTCTTGTAAATTGTAGACATCTGAAGACATCCCCAATCAAAGTGGTCAACTGCTGCAGCGGTGACACCTGCAGCGTTAGACCTTCGTCCTAAATAATGATCTGGTCTTTCGTCGTCTACGCCATCGAGAATGATCGTCGGTGAAGGTTTTCCCAACAACGTTGAACTGCTCGTGAATCTTCGTCAAAGCTCCATTTGCAACGCAACCGTTTTTATCCAGCAAAAGCCGTCACTTGGATCATCTTTCCATTAACGCAGTTGGCCTCTCCCTCCTGGTAATCACTCAGAGTATTTACTTGCGTAAGACATTGCGTTTCTTCGCGTGGTGCAATTCTTACTAATGACGTCACTTTTGTAGATTAGATAGCCAGACGTGCAAGGCAACGTAATATAATTTCGGTTTTACACCGCACTAGTGATTCTTCGTTCACGCGTCACTTGTAGTTCCTGTACCACTTAGTAGTAGCCACTAAAGCATGAACTACCTCTCGTTTGGACCTCTATATGCTAGAAGAGGGCAGCTTGATTCTTTAAAATAGCCGAAAAATTGTTTTGTGCGTCAGGTGAAAGACGCTGCTTACATGCTCGCACAAATATTACCTTAGCAAGTATCCCACAAAAAAATGTCCATAACCATATGTTTTAGCGCAACACATGCAGGCATAACAGGTTGTTGGCATGGTTTCCTCACCGCCACAGAACCGTCATTAGCACTTTCGCAAAAACCGAGGAGTCATCGATGTTCTGATGTTTTTTAATCTGAAATAAGAAATAAACATCTCAAATCAATTTTTATTCGGACCACAAAGTGTGTTATTCGATATCACAGATGTTCAGTGGTATCATGTCCATGCTTTGGCACTAAGAACTAAACATTGTTGGATTTTTGAGGTTCAAGAGCGCTGTGAGTGTTTTATTTGTCGCAAGTTCAATTAAGCACAAATTTTCATTGTCTCAGGAAAGTTTATTATTAGCAAAACAGATAAAGAAGACCCATATGCGTAAATATTACTAATTATATTTGAAATAATTGTGCACCGAAATCTCACTCATGGCGCAAAGTGCGGTTCCCTAAGCTGTCAGATGTCCGGTTATGTGTCAGGTTCCCTAAGATGTCAGGTTATGTGAGCAGATTGAACGAGAGTATACTTGCAAGAAACTAAGAAGCATTGTGCCTTTTTCTTTGGTGAAGAGACACAGTGAAGTCATTTCACCTTGTGGCTGGACCACCAGCTGCTACATATTTGTCTCATACCTCCAATTACTGGGCCCCTGCAGGCTCTACGAAATACTGCAGATTATCTGCTTAAGTTTTAGAAAAGGAATGTGTAATCACAGAAGAAAAAACAGCGCGAATATAACACGCAGACCCCTAAAGATGAGATATACACAATAAACAAAACGCTAATTTTGTACAAAGTAACTGAGGAGCATTTATATTCCTTATGAAGCGGAAGCGAAATGAACGATAGAACATGCCAATGTATTATGTGCTGAAGATTCCATGTTAACTACAATATTATTTCTGTAACTCTTACTCTGATATTGTTGTTATTTTGTCTGTTCATTGAATTATCTAAGAAGCTGGTAGAGCCACATACTAGTGTGTTACAATAAACAAAAAAAATACCGAAGTTCTACATGCTATCGTAGCTTTGTAACGAAAGAAATGAGAGATTCGTACCTTTATTTTTCTTTGTTGATGAATTGGGTTGTAGGCCATTGCAGATATAACAAACATTCCGAAGCTCAGAAAACTGCAAACGGCCAAGAGTGTTTCCTCTTTAGTTGGGTAAGTGCGAACGAGGCTCCCAAATTTCTGCGATTAAAAACAGACGAATGCATTGATACAGTTTTTTGTAAGTCGGATTATGTGGAGTTATTACAAAAAAAGACAAGATCAAATTTTCTCTAAACAATCATTTCTTCAAACAAGGAATTTAGTTTTGAACTGAATTTTGTATTTTTATCAAGACAGGTATTACAAATTTGCTTGCTGCGTTAACTTTCCTGCTTTAAGGGTTTGCAATGCCCAGTGACAGTTTCTTGCCAACGGATGTTAGTTTGCACAACCTAATATAGGAACACATGAATAGAGACACACATGAACATTAGAGTAATGTGCACAGAATGCTTCTCATGAAAAGAAATATAATTGTGGACTCAGTCAGATGAAACAACTAGCTTGTGTATTTACGTTTGGCAAATTTGCTTTACAATGGGGCGCTATAAACTGGCGCGTACGAAGGCATTCTTGGGAGTCATTCAAACGCGAGTTCTTGCTAGCGGTTCACAATTATTCTAGAGTGCTTTTAGCGCTCATGCCCTTCGTGCTGCTTCTTCAGCCTTCAATTTGAAAAGAGGCTTAGAGAGTAGAGCTTCATTCTATTATTATGTGACGATATGACATGAGAGATAGGCTACAACAACGTGTGTGTGAGCACGCTAAAGACCTGAGAGCCGTTCGGACCGACAAAAGGAGCCGACGAAACTGTTTTTTTATTCTTCCATTTTCTTCTAACCTCGCATCTCGATACACAACACACACTCGCCGGAGCGCGCTATATAAAAAAAAGGCGCCCAAGGAAGATGGCAACTGCTGCTACAGACATATTCGGTTGCTTGATTGTACTTATACCCGTTGTCGTGGCTGAGTGGTTGTAGCATTCTGCTGCCGAGCAGAAGCCTACGCGTTCGTATCGCGTAGATTACGGCCGCAGGATGTCACTGGACAGCAAATTGAGTCCCTTCAGCCTTTGTGGTTTGAACGTTAAATGCCCTAGGGGTTGAAATTGAACTGGAGGCCACAATTTCTCTGTTTATCTGAGCCCAGGAGTAGTTTTATTGGAGCTTATAGGCACCTCAGTCATTCAATTTACCGCTAGCTGTTTATTCTTTTGTTTTGAAAGCGAAGCAACGGACATGACGAAACTGTATGAATGAGTCGTATGCGTCATCTCACAGGGTGAGTGGTGGAGGGAGGGTATCTGGACTGGCTAACGTCCGTAAGGTGAACGAAAGAGACGACGACGCTGCGTGGTCTCTTAGGGGGATATCTGGGCTGACTAACGTCCCTAAAGTTAACAAAAAAAATAACGAGCGATAGCAAGTTGCACAATCAAAAAATGACAGGGGATTTCTCGGCGCCCCGCAGCTACGCAGTGGGGGAGTGCGCCGGCGCTGGCCGCCGCTGCTGCCGCCTGCGTCTGCCTGTGTGCCCTCAGTACATCGACGAAGCAGTTCAGACGGGAAAACACGGGGATTGATGCCGCGGTAGCCGCCGCGGTGTGTAAAATCGGATTGTGCATTGCAGTGGGATGCCATTGCAGCAGTTGCAGCTCCAACAAAAATGAGAAAAGTGAGAGCACCACGCATTGTGAGCACGGCCGAAGAACAAGCCTCTATATAGTACAAGGAGAGGTGTCCGCAGTAAGGACGTGACTATAACAGACGACAACGTGTCCGTGCCAAAGCAGAGAATGCTGCCAATGACATTGCCCCCGAAGAACGTCAGCGGGAGCATATGTGAGAGTGTAATTGTCGGCATCGAGCGCAAGCTACCGCTGAAGATTGCACAGTGGAGGCCGCTCGTAAGCGTCAAGGGTTCTTCGAGTCTTCGTCCATGCGGCAGATGCGTGAGTTGACACCTCCTTGGAGTTTCGCTGGGGGAAATTCCAAATTCAATAGAATATGTCTGAAAGCGAAGTTTCACCATAGCTGGTTGGCCCGCGATCGATAGCTTTGCTAGCTATTCCGCCACCATATTAATGGTTCGACCCGATTTTTCCTTTTGTTTTTGCAAAAGCTGGCTACATATGACAAGGTGCTGCAGGTCAGCCAGTGAGATAATTTTAACTACGTGGACGAGATGAGATGAAGATGGAACATGTACAAAGTAAAAATAGAATCCTGACATTCGTTATGAGTGCTTCTTATATTTATGTGGGAAGGAAAATATTTTAGTGCAAATGATGTATCCCTTCATCTCAATTAGCAAAAAGATCTCTTTAGCCAATAATTATTTTTCATAAATTTAAATATCTCTACAGTGATACCGTAAAAGAGCAGCTCCAGAAAAATATTCATAGCTAGTAAGCTTGATTAATTTTGTGTTGTCACAATTGTGGTAAGAATCCACGCACGCACGAACTGATTTGCTGTGGCACCTGTGTTCAGTTTCAAGCATACCAGGCAACGTTATGAAATCTACAGTGGTTTCACTTACTGGTAGTATTTCCATCACAAAACAGCAAGTCACTTGTATGCGTCAAATAGATATGAGCCATGCTATTCCATATAAAAATTGGGTTCAGATTTTTTGCCGCCGATTACGACACGCTTATTACTTACCAGGAGCTGCAGATCAAAACGTATTTACCGCGAAGCAGGGGAGGCGACAAATTCTTGTGGCTGGCAGCCAAATCGCATTGTTTGCCCTCTCGAGGAGAACATTCTACATCGCACAATTAAAATGGAATGATGCAGAGATATTACACTATTTATGCAACCTTACACCCACAAATTGTAATTGTAATACCTAAAGTAATTATTCGGCATAGAACGTATCTCTAACCTACACCTGCGCTGATAAAGGAGCGGACAAAGACTATTACAACGGAGCAATTTGTAAAATTTCAGGAGCATTTCCCGATAATTATGTACCAGAATAAGCATTTATGCCAATAATGGGTATTGTAGGCAATTGATAATTTTGCAATAGTTACCTCATTGAACTTGTCTACAGCATGTAAAACGTCGCTGATGTCAGCAGTGAACATGATGCCATGAACAACACAAACGATGGCTGGAGCACCCCCATCATGATATCGCCGCAGAAAAAGTACAATGCCTGGGACCACCTAAGGGAGAAATAAAGCGTCTGTTGGCTAAACACTTGATAAAACACAAATGTGATTGACAGTGTCGCAAGTCATCTTATCGACCTGACACGCATTGTTTTACTGTTGAAAAACCGTAATTTTAGGATTTCGAAGTCAATCCAACGATAATTGGCGAAATTTCAGTTGACCAAGATTCTAGTCAACCCAAACTAGAGAAAGCTGCCAGCAAATGCCCATCCTAGCAGAAGTACCTGCTGTTCTTGCAATTATCTGTTTATTAATTGGTAAACAGCGTTTTACATTTAGCCTGCTGAACTAAATCCACGAGCATACCCAAAGAAATTTGATAGGTTACTCTTTTTTTTATAGTCCAGAACATTGGACTCTGGTAATCTTCCAGATATCACTGTTTTGCGCCGTATAAACTTTAGTTTTTAGCCTACAAGGATAGGCGAAAACAATTGCTTGTGTAACTTAAAGTCTAAGGACTTCACAAACTGTCACTAACGCAACATCAAATCTGTAGTATATATTCAAGACTATTACTCCCCACAACTTGAGTCTAATGCGCATGCATGTTTGAATGCTTCTGCATCATGTTCACGCCTCTAAGGCACACCTCTCTCCACACCGTTCTGTGCAGCTAATAAAGCCAGTTTTTGCATCCTCTGTTTCTGCACACACAGTAGCACAGTGCAAACTATTAGAAAGGGTGTATTAGTTACTACCTAGTGTAAACCATTTGCTACCAAGTATAACTACAGTTGTTAACGAAAGACTTAGTGGCAGTACTAACTAAAGAAAGCTCAGCCAATAATCTCTTTCTGTGCTTTTCGAGTATGATCACTCTTGTTTTCCACAACTCACAGCCAAGCTCAACTGTGAGCTTTGTTCATCGCCTGACGTACAATTGGAACAACTTCAATTCTACTGAGTCATCATACTCTTGCCATTCTTCCATAGTTAAACAAAGTACCTTCCACAACATCTTCTCCCTTGTCGTTTTGCTTATTTGTCTGTGCGTTAGTTGTATAATTCCAAACTTGAAGATGTGCTTTCATGTGATTTCATCAGTATTTTCATCGTATGTCTTTACTTATTTGACCATGAATTGTCTGAACAGCGTGTGTTCCTGTTCCTATCACTTGAAACATACCAAATCTCGAGGTTGTATATTTACAAGATTATGTTTTTTCTGTATTGGCGTCTGTATGCCCTACGGTATCAATGATTGTACTTCAACTCGGCGTTTGTGCAGCTGCCGTGGTGCGTATGCTCTTGTAAGAACAAAATATTGAGCCGAGGAACTTGTACGTCAGCAAGTATCCGTAAAATTTGAGTTGCGCCCTCAACTTGGCTCAAATGCTATTTGTCAATTGAAAATTGCTTGACTCACATTTTACCAGCGTACCTGGGCTAAATGCAGTGGACCTTTTCTATTGATGCGTTAGGTACTGCGTGCTGAAAGTCTGCTCTGATGACGTGGCTATATGCATCCTGCTTGATTTCCAATTCAGCAGCAAGGTCGTAATGTGTCAGTATCTTCTCGTCACAGAAAACCCTCGTTGCTTGGAATGTTCGCTGATATCGGTTCGCCAATTTCATTTCATTTCATTTTTTAAGGATCACGGGTCATGTCTCGCGCCGTCCGGTGCGCCGTCTCGTTTAGGTTCGGGAGCGCGTCGCCTTCCGTGGGGACGTATGCGGGGAACCATATGATCCTCGAGCTCGCGGTTTTGGATCTGCCCCCATGGCCAGAATGGACAGGGCTTCCTTGGAAATTCGACCTTTGGCGTAATTCTTTACTGCCGTTTGCGAGTCACATAGTGCGACTTCGCATTCCTGTTCTGTGAGGGCCAGCGCAATCGCTACTTCCTCCACTATTTTCGAGTGTATGGTGTATGCACTGCATGTGGTTCTGAGTTCGGACTTTGCGTCTAAGAGTGCGGTGGTGTATTTTTGGCCGTTAGGATATTCGGCTGCGTCGACAAAGCGCACGTTTCACTCCCTTCCGAATGAACGTAGCAGAGCCTCGGCTTTTGCCTTTCTTCTACCTCGGTTGTAATCGGGGTGCACGTTTCTTGGGATGGTTTCCACCGTAATGGTGTCTCTGATTTTGTTGGGGATTTGCATTTTCTGGCTGTGCTGGTTGTGGTACGTTATACCGAGCGTGTTGCTAATGTACCTTCCCTTCGTGGTAGTCGAAAGGCGTTCGAGCTGCGAGATGCGTTGTGCTTCGGCTATTTCTTCTAGGGTGTTTTATATTCCAAGCTGAGTCAGGAGCTCGGTGCTCGTTGATTCCTGGAGAGGTGCGCGGGGGGCGGTGCCACCATGGGAACGTCTGAGATTACGGGATTTGTATTATGAGTTCCCGTGTTCAGCTGTGGTGATTGCGACAGCGACGGTGCCCACATCGCACATTCTTCGAACTTGACCCCCTTGGTTGTGATGCCGCATATGGAGGAAGACACATTGCCGATTGCACTTTGTAGTTCGGTAAGCATGGCTTTTATTTCCGATCTCGCCTGTTCAGCGCGGCTGGTGCCTTGGCTTTGTACGGCTCGCTTCTTCGCGGGTGGGGTTGCTTTGTCCTCTTCCTCACCATTGTTGCTCGGAGCAGGAGTGCTGACGGGAGTGGGCAGGGGGTGGCGCGGGAGGCGCGAGCTCTCTCAGTTCGCGTACCTCTTGGGTTAGCTGTTGTACCAGGCTCCTGAGCATGGCGTTCTCACGTTTTGTTTCTGCAATAATATCATTGTCTATTTTCTTTGTGACTTGCGGTTGTGAGGCAGTTACTCCGTAGACCTCGCGCCTTTGCACACCCTTGACCGCGTCTGCCCAGCTCACCTTTTCTGGGAGGGCCTGGATGGATCTGGACCTGGCTCGGCCCGGTGCCAGGGTCAGCTCCAGATCCGTCGAGGAGCAGAGCTCGCTACTGCGAGCTCTGCTCCTCGACCGGCTGTGCTGGCAAGATCGAGGGGTCCCGGTAGCCCACGTCGATCTGGACCTGGCCCGGCCTCTGGATCGGGATCTTGGCTTTTGCAGGGTGGCGGCTTGCTCTCCTCCGGTTTCCTTGACCGCCTCGAGTTCTGATTTCGCTTCGGCTCTTTTCCTTTCCCATCTTCGTTACTTGACTATATACGGGGTCTCTGAACTTTGCTCGGCAGGATTTGTCTGCCGTGGGGTATTCCTCTCTGCATAGGTGGTAGTTTGAGGTGCACTGGTGATTGGGGTCTGGGTTCTTGGCACCGCAGCCCCTGCAGATATTGTCCTGGGAATTAGGGCAGACGTTCATACGGTGGCCCAGTCTACCGCATTGGTGACAGATGTCGACCTGCTTCCTGTACAGCGAACAGCGAAGCAGAGTAACACCTCCAAGGGCTGAATTTTTTTAGTTTTCCGAAAGGGTGCGGCCAAAAGCCACAGGGGACGAAAGGCAACGTGGCTGGGGCGAACGGGAAGATGGGTGACGTGTTTGCGTTGAACTAGACTGGTGTCAGCGTGGCGATGGTGAGTGACTGTACAACATGTTCCTAGCAGAGTTGTCGACGCTGTTAGACTCGGTGGTGGGCGAAATATTGCGGGTATTTCCATTAAAACGGCTCAGAATTGTTGGCGTGCGAGGTGTTGATGGCCACGAGTTGCGGCAGTATCTGGCGACATGACCAACGCGGCGACAGGTGAAACATATCGGCTGGTCGTCTGCGGTTCTGCACTCAGTCGGGTTGATGTAACGCGGAGAGAAGCGTCGGGGTGAAGCGAAAATAGTAAAAAGGCATTCGTTGACTCTGGGCCTTGTGACAGCACAGACAGAATGTAGGCCAACATTTTCAAGTTCCTGTCGAAGATGCCTTGCATGAGGGGAACTGAAAAAGGGGTAGCATCAGGGCCGCGCGAACAGAAAGTTGCGGGCGCAATCGCGTCCAGTTCACGTCGAAGAATTTGCACCACGTCCTCTGATGGCAACACATGCTGCTGTGCGGGCTGATCTTCACACGTCGACGTTGCGGCAGTATTGGGAAGTCTGGTGAATGGGTGCAGGACATGCCTGCTTTTGGCCTGCTCGAATTGTCGGCATTCTTTGATGACAGCATCAACTGCAGAGTAGCCTTTGCATATAAGCAGATTAAAGACGTCGTCAGCAATTTCCTTGAGCACATGCCCTACCTTCTCAGCTTCTATCATGTCGTGAACAGCTTTACGACAAAGCGCCAGCACGTCCTGGAAATACGAAACATAGGGCTCTGTGAAGGATTGGGCACGAGAGGCCAGTTCCCGCATTGCGGCAATTTTACCGTCGGCTCACGCGTTCGTGCATAGCCACTCACTCTTCAAAGTCGGTGCCATCAGTCCCGCAGAAAGTTCCGGAATCCTTGGGTTGCACAACCACAACCGACGTGGACAGCGACGTAGCGTGCGATGGTGACGTTAGGGACGGCAACGGCGTTGATCCCGAGTGTTCACCCTCATTCATGGTGAGGACGGTGATGCGACATCCATCTGCGGAGCTCCGTTTCCAGCCGTGGTACCCCACACCTTCATCAATATGCTATGTGGATGCAGGGAATATAGAACTATATTTGCGATGTGTATACAAAGAGAGTCAATGGGGTTAAAGTGGCTGGCTAGTAACAACACGCAACAGCCAGCGTCTCGCGATCTTTTTCTTCCTCTCTCTCTGCTTTGACCCTTCCATAACAATAATATTGACAGCACCTTCAGCTCAGCTGCGTAATCCGCAATAGTTTCATTTTCTAGCTGCTTCCTTTAAATAAATTTGTATATGTCCAGGGTATCATTGAACCATGGCTAACCATGCTGTTGTAACAATTGCAAAAGTTGCTCATAAGTCTTCTTCGGTGGATTGTCCGGAGCTTCCAGGTTGCTACTTGGCCGCGACAGCAGCCGTGTGTGAGTGTCGTGCAAGGGTGGTGTCTTGGCATCATCCCCATGGTGAATGGCAAGATAGGCTAACACCCTTGTAAACGTCACTTTACACGTGTTTATATTTTCTGTATATTCCGCGCTCGTATTGTTCACTTCCTCTCGTCCTTCGTCCGGGTTGCACTTTCCACCCATAGGAACATGTTTAATTGCCGACTCACCCAGCTTGCCGTGTTAATTGCATATCAGCCCATAAACATCGCGTCCGACAGCAGACTGAACAACATTGCCTTGATTTTTTGTTGTATGTCGTTAGTAGAGAAGTCCAACTCCAGTCGTTCAATGTTTGACGCCCATGACTGTGCCTTTAGCTCAATTTCACCAATTGTCCCGAATCGTGTCATATTGCCTAGTCGGCTTAACTTCGGGTGTGGCACTGGTGGTTGTGTAGTTATGCCTTCGATCGTTGTGATACACCAGTCCATAACATCGCAGTCAAATTTCACGCCATGTAGAACCAAACTAATTATATCCTCGCTGCACGATAGTGTACACTGAAATAACTATAGAAGCCTTGATTAAACAAGAAATTGACAGGGTTTCTTCGATCTAGATCAATCAGGTTCATGGCATTCCGCTCTTCTCTAGAGCGCTATCAAGAGAGGGCTGTTAATCCCAGGGGCTGGCCTTCAATGCTGCTTCCCGGGGATTCGCCTTCTGCTCGCCGTTCCTTGGCCGGGCCAAAGTGCGCACCGGCGCGGGGCGCACGGTTGGTGTTTATCTGCTTTGCTTGTGCTGTCCCATTGCTCCGTTTAGAATACCACAACAACATTGGGACGATGCTTATCAAGATGGGGCGTTGACACAAGTGCATTGCTTATTGCATTGCCGGTGGCCGTGTTTCACCCGCTAACCAATGTTACAAAGTCATCGCTTGGCGCAAGACGAACCTGCATGCATTGCAAACATTATAAATGTCGCCCTTGATTTTATAGCGAAACGACCTTGTTTATTCAAACTGCGTACTTGAAGATAAAAGCGGCGTACATTCCGGAACAACCGGGAGCACCAGCCATTACGCTGGGAAGTGCTGAGTGTCATGTATAAGTAACAGGTGCTTTCCAACCACCCATAAAATGCTTGATGACATCGCTGTGTTCTTACGTGTTCTTTTATTGGCTGGGGCCAAGTGCGCGCAAGAAAGAGTTCAATCATTAATAAGCGTTATCGACGATTCTATTCACCACCGTCCCCAGAACGGGAAAATGTGAATATACGCACATATAAAGCGACGGCGTGCGGACTTCGCAGACTCTCTGGAAAGCGATATCTTAATGCGCGATTATTATTAGCGTTTTGTGCGTCACTGAGTAGCAAAGCCAGTGTGACCGAAATTCTCACCTGCTGCAGCTACTATCGCTTCTTTATTAATTTGAAAACGAACCGCAAAGCACGTAAACACATATCACTAACTTCCAAGAATTCTGAGTACACTTAGCAAGCGCATGGCACTATTCTCTATTCAATACAAAATTTCTTCCCCTATCTTACTGAAACCGAAGGCTGTGAAACGTCATATAGCCTATCAAATGTACGGTTTCCATTAGTGAAGGACGTGCACTTTTATACGCAGTAGCGTGGTAACTTTGACTGGTTGTTACATGTATGAAGAAAACGAGTAAGAGCGCTGGAAACGGGACTTGACTGAGAGAGACACTGAGACGTCTGTCTCTGTCACATCTCGTTGTCCAGCTCTGTTCCTCGTTTTCTTCAGATTTATACGCAACTTGTCGGTGTGCGACGGGAACTACGCAGAAGTGCACTGGTCACATTGACAATTTCTCGCTCATGCTATTTCGTCATATGCATATAATAAAAGCTTGCACTTTGCCGGGCCGTCGCATTCTAAAGGAAATTGTTGCTATGCGACAATAGCGTTAGTGGGCGTCCGCACGAGAGAAGTACGCAGGCATATGGTGCCTATTACGGCCTGAGCGTTGGACTTTTGGGCTGGGTGAATGATTTTGATTCGGACCATGCAGCAGGCAATTTTAAATGCGAAGCATTTCTTTTCCTATACGGAGTCCATGTAAGAGCCAGTTCAAGTGCGAGTGTGGGACAGTTTTGTCTGCAGCAAATTATCACTGAAACCGGAGATATCGCTGATAGAAAAGCCGCCAGATATGGTCTTAACAAATACCGATAATATTCTGCAATAAGGCGGCCCCATTGGGCAGTATAGGACATAGCGCAAGCAAATAGAGGAAATAGTGCAAGTTATCGTCGCCGTCATACTGTCACAGGTCGTCATTCATAAACCAACTGGTTCGCCCAGTAGGATAGCGCGGTAGAACGTGGAAATCTCGTACAGGACTTCGGCATTGCGTGGCGCAAAGCACTGGCATGTCGTTGCAAAATGAACCCATTTGCCAGAGGTCAGCCCTTAGTCCTGTCCTCTGTCTCTCGTTCCTTTCTCGCGCCGTTCTTCCTCATGAAGCCATACAAGCAAAGCCAAGTTCAGACCCTTTGCGTGCAATGCTTGGGTTGATAATGCAGGTTATCACGCTTGTGTTGAAGCATCACAGTTTTTCAACCGATGTGTGCAGTTTTTTGCATTTCATGCGCGCTTTCGCCTAAACGTGTTCGGCTTTTCTTCGCGAGTGAGAGAACTATGGTAGCTCTGTATGTGGTAGGAAAGAATAATCACGAAAGCAGCCTCATTTGCAACGTCCACTACAGCAACACCATGCGCATAAGCGCGAAAGGTTTCTGGTATCTACACTGTCATAAGTAAAACGTTCTCACATAAGTTGTTAGTAAGCTTTTGCAGTCGGTTTATCTTTTTTCACTTGACCGATTTGTGCAGAGCCAAATGGTTTATTTCGCTTCTCTTCTTGAGAACATCATCTGCTCATAAGTAGTCGTCGTCATCATCGTAGTAGTAGTGTCTGCAGTCATTGTAGTAGTAGTTACTAGTGGTCGCACTTGTGTTGGTATTAGTAGTATAAGTAGTTGTAGTGGTAGCGGTAGTAGCAGCGATAATAAATACTCAATAATAACTGTAATATAGGTAATTGGTAGTAGTATAGTAGTAGTAGTAGTAATTGTTGTTGCTGTTGTTGGAGTTCTATTAGTACTAAGCAACAGTCTCACAGGATGATGTAAAGAAAGCACTGGGCGCACTCGCGGGAAAGCCGTGATACTTCCATGTGAGCGCAATAACCTGCATCTGTAAAAGATACTACTGCATGGTTGCAGCACTCTAGCCCTCAGAACAATTTTTTTCTTGGAAGAGCAGCCTCAATGCAATCTTAAGCAATTGATAAATACAGAGGTGTTTTACAAAATGCTTTACAATTTTTTGTCTGACCTGGCTTGCAATCTCACATTGTTGGGAGCCGTAATTAGGGGGCCACATGCGCGGCAAGTTCTACGCGGTGCCTATGTCAGTCATGTCACACGTTGCGACGGTTAACCGATGAATGACGGGCCACCTTTGCCACGAGAGCTTGAGCGCACGAGCCATAGGTTACAGCAAAGTCGGACGAACAAAGAGGACGACAGAGCATGACCTATTTGTTGCAAACGCTTTCAGCAGTTGCTGGCGCGAAAATAATTATGCGGTAAAGTGCCATATCGCTACTTACCGTTGTAATGATGGAGATAATAAACAAAATGATTTCCTCCCACGAGTGTGCCGCAGCCAGACAGCAACAATCAATTTTCAGGCGCTCATAGCCGCGCAGCAACAAGACTACAAATGTCCCACAGCAGACAACCTGTAATAAAATAAACTAGTTGGAAATCAGGAATAAAGTAATGTCGAATAATTCATCGAAGAGGACAAAGTTGTAAATCCAGAAGTAACCCTAATGTGAAGGTAGCCTATTTTTAGCTTTGTAATGATCACGTATAACGCTAAACACTTTACGTGTGCATGTACACAATGTATATTATGCTATGTTCCGTCAAAGCATCGCTTCAGACTTGTGAGCATATGTCAGTCTATTCGCAAACACGTCAGCAGCAAACTGCTGCCGCAGTTCTAGGCGGATGAAAAAGAAGGCCAAACTTCTGAAGTCATTTCCTTGTGCAAAAAGTACGTCTGCTTGAAGACGCAGTGCGATCCCAGAGATCTCTCTATATGCTCTTGCCCTGTGCAGTGCGAACACAACATGCACTTGCAAAGCTGCCATCCCTATGAGTCAGCACCTATCATCTCACAGGAGCCTCATTATATACTCATGCTATTATTAATACTAATTTCATTGCAATATTGATTTATTAACTTGCTCTCCTATATTTATTGAGACACTGCGTAATAGTAAGTTGCGTGCACAATATTTCCGGACATGAAAAGACACGACAGCAGAAGAATAAATATGCTTCTTCAAAAAATGAAAAGTCTAGTTTGAGTGCACTCTTCCCTAGGCTCAAGACAACTCGAGGCCGTCCAGCAGGTCTCGGCAGCTCTAGAGAGGCAGCGACCAGGCGAAACCAAGGAGAAGGGGGGCCACACCCCCAGGAAGGGGGCGGCGGCCCTCTCGGACCCGCGGAAGTAGCGAGGAACGAAGACCTCGATGAGCACAACGCACGAGACTGACGTAGTGGCGGTTAGGGTTATGATTAGCGATAGAAAAAAATGGTAATATCAATTGTCTCTCAAGCCTTTAATTAACCCCCGAACTTTGGCCACACATCAAACCAAGCACGGGTTCGTCTTTGATAATTGTGAAGTTTGCGTTATATTATGTACTTCCAGGACATTCATGTAGAAGCTTGCATGTAAAATGTCTTTAGCACTTTAGAGAGGTTGAACGTGAAATTTACTGCAACACACCTTAATTTAAGCACCAACTCGGAACCGTTCTAGCACATTATCCGACACTTGACCTCTACGTTCACAAATGTTAAATTCAAGGACGGATATTAGTTGTCCTGCATGAGACTGCAAACGTTCCAAATCTTTAAAATAGGTTTATAGAACTCTCGATAGCTTCAATAGGTGGTCTGCGGCGAGAGCCACAATTACCCGTTGCGCAGTTTGACACCTCACATTTGTGCCATCACATGTCCAAAACATTCAACAAATACAAACTAGGGGGGAGGGGGGGTATCCATTGCACATACCACAAAGGGGCGTAGTGTTGCGGTCTTCGTACAGAGGCCGAAAATAGCAAGTATTGAGTTATTATATACAAACCCATTATTAAAATCACAACTCTCAAAATTAGATATCGCAAACAATTTAACGTGCACTCTGATTCCTCAAAATATTGGGTCGGTGCCGCATCATATGCTTCCGATGCGCTTGCAGTCACTGTGTATTGCGTATAAAAGCTGCATAACGCTCTCCAGCGCTTGCATGAACAGTTCTATACAAATGCGTTAATTTATGTGCACGGTTCCAACTTTCAGCGCTTTCCACCAATATGATGTTCTCCTTTCACAGGAAACTTGAAAATTCTACCTTACTGCTTCGTTTAGTTTCGTCAGGATGCCGGTAAAGATAGTACGCGTTTCGCTGCCGAAAAAAAGTACTACACAGAATTTAGTTCTACGGCTTCTCTTCCATCAAATGGTTTTAGGCTGCCGATACAGTGGTCTGATAAGATGTCCCTTCTATTTTCCTAAGTAGGTAGTAGCTGTCGCATTTCGTATTTATTGGCATCGGCAAATCATATGCATATGTTCTTTTTCAAAAGCATGACACAAGTATGCGTGCCTTTTGTAACGTTGCCGTTCTTCGGCACGTTTGTGCATACTTACCAAATACGCTATGTCTATGATGGTACACTGTTTTAGTTTTCGTGAAGGTAGGGACCTCAGATTGAAGACTTCAAATGCAGCAAAACACGTGCACAGAACCGCGGCAACTTTCAGAGCACGTGCCGGGTCCGAGAGTTCCATTATCTTGCCAGAGAAAAGAAAACATATTGTCAAAAACTCTGCTTTTGTGTACATCCTCGGATGTTCGGCACACAGCTTACCTCTTAAGCCAACGCAACACACGGTTCTCAATTATGTGAACTTAAGTCAATTGAATAACAGGCGAATGACAGGCAGTTGAGATTAACCAGGAAATACAGGACTTATAGGAAATAGTTTCTCTAGGATTTAGAACAGAAAAATATTGCAAAATAATGAAATTCGGGGGAAAATAGTGTTTCCAACTAAAGAAATGGTCGGACTTTGAAGGGTTACGAAAGATACAAAACGTTAGCCGTAACACTACAGTACGGCCTGTAAGGTACTTGTTTTGAAATAATGCCTATAATGGTTTTTAATCATGCACCTTGCGGGAAAATGAAATAGTTACTTGAGTACAGAACACTGGCAGTTGGGCTTCAATTTTTGTGAATTTCAAGAGTTGCCAAATGAACCACTTTTCTTCTCTCTTAGGTTTGATTAAACGCCCATGTTGCACCAAGGCATATAATCTGAAACCAAACAGTTCTTGAAATGACGACGTCATGTGAACTGCTGGTTTTGAAAACGCGATATAACGCCCACTGAGGCGGCATTTAAAAGAAAAAGGGGACGGCAACGTACGCGATGGTTGGATAGCATTCTTCAGGCCACAGCAATGCGACTCACTTAGCTTAAAGAATCTCCTTAAGCAAGTCGTATGCTTGAAAGTGTCTCGATGGGACGTAACAAGAACAGCAACAGATCTAAACCTAGGAGCCTTTTGTTTAAACTTGTCAACAGCTAGGCGATACCTCGTAAGCCCCCCCCCAAAAAAAATCACAAAATGTTCAAATACCAGCTAACTTACTTTGTCTGGCTTTATTGGCAGACAGCGCTCAACGCTATCTGCCAACGCTAATTGGCAGCAGCGTTCAACGCCGTTTATTTTTCATTCCTGCCATTTGCCGCAAGGCACATGTAGTCACAAACTCATCAAAAAAGGGACCTCAAATAATACTAGGGATATTTGTATCCGGCAGGTACTGCCACAATCAGAATGCGCATTTGCTGACGAATAGACGAAATGAACTTGTTCCTTGTTAGCGTAAAAAAAGTTGTAAAAGAAACGTACCATGAAAATGCGCTGCCGTGGTAAGCTCGTCGCCCAGATGAGTATTTCTGCCGATAATTCCAGCACAGCGTATCCACATCTGTAATGAAAGTGCAGAGGTATGGCACGCTGCGTCGGAGGAAAAAAAAAAGAACACCGGAGCGGTTGTCTATGCTCTATCCTATTAAGTCCACCATGCAGCTGTCGGAAAAGCGGTCCGCTCAGAATGAACTTAAAATTTCCGTCACACTCTTATGGCATAAGTCTATCGCCAATAACCGTTTCCGGTGCAAGCGCCTCTTTAAAGTATGCATTACAACGCACACAATAGGACTGCACCTGACAAGTGAGGCTGACAGATGTGCCTGCAAATGTGTGCCGGAACAGTCGACAACCAAAAAAAAAGAAATTGGGCATTTCGATATAGGCCCGCAGAGCAGGAAGTGACTACTAACACGCTTCACTTTCTTAGGTGTGTCAATGACGTGCTTTACAGCCAGATTTTAAAGGGACTAATGTCTCATCCAGTCATTTAGGCCGGTTGTTTCGGTTGTGACCGCAGGAGCGCTCTTATTTCAAAATGAGCCTCGTCGGTAACACATATTACTTAGTTTCCAGAGGGTCTGACACATTTTGAAACGTAACGCTGACGCCAAGAAAATAATAACTTTTTAACGTAATAACGCATTTAACTTTTTAAATAAAATGGCCAGGCTTAGCTTGGTTAAGCCAAAAATGCGTTGCATATTGCGCTTTTTTTTTTTTTTGAGGGCGAGGTATTGCTTGGCGGCACTCGATTTTCGCGTCACGCGCCAGCGCAGCGCCCCTAGCGGGAGGAGCGGGAGTCAGGTGGTGGCTGCGGCCGCGCGCGACTGCGCGAGTTGGGGTCCAGCTTTTCCTCCGGCTGTCGTGACGTAACGTCACATGGTTGGTGGCTGCCCGGCCGCGCCCAAGGGCTTAACTGGGTGATTGCAATATGCAACGCATAATAACGCATTTTTTTAACGTAGGTATTTGTGTATACATAGCTGTGTGTTGAGAACCGGAGTACTCTAGCTCGTACTTACTTAGAGTGACCAATGCACAGACGAAACCATGCCGCTGCTTTAGTGACCAGAACAATACAAGGATATCCAGTAATAACGTAAACTCCTTAATCTGAGAAAAAAAGAAAGGTATTCTTTTCAAGAACGCCGAACATTCTGCCTTTCAGAGTAAGTTTAATGTTCCACTCTACTAAACCGAAGTTAAACCAGGTGCAGTTAAGTGAGAGAGAGGGACAGAGGGGCTCTTTATTGAATCCTGGAAAAGGTTTGCCAGTGGTACCCCTACCATGCTGCTCCAGGTGGGTAGGAATAAAAATGAAACGATACCTCTGAGTTCTCAACACAAATACACAGCGTGCTCAAAACACACCACTCGATAGAATCCACAACTGGGCTAGTCGTTTTATTTGCACCTTGCCGCTGTAAAAGCGCACAAAGGTCTCTCTTCGTACTCGTCTTCGCGCACTTTTACAGTTTCAAGACACCACTCAACACAACACCATGTTTAGAACTCAATATGTCTCATTGACGCCAGTGTGTCTAAGGAAAGCTAAAGCACCTTCGCAACGCGAGACGCGCTGGTAGCGTCAGTCTTTCCGCCACGAACTTTTCTTAGCTCAAAGAATCACCGCATTTGATTAAAGTGGACTGCGGTCATTAGGGCTGTTCTTTCTAACATAAATAGCCTTCAAGGGCCCATTAAGGTCGCTAGATTTTTCTGAATTACGTATGCAAGGCACAGGGACAACCTTATCCGTTTGATTCCAGTAGAAGATGCGTGGTATAGAGATGCCCAATCGGTAATGCCACACGGCTTGCGAGATTCGCTCATGGGATTGTAAGACAAAAATAGGGCCGTACCGCTGTACTGAATCGATGTAATTTTAGCTGCTGTACAGTTAGACATTGACTAAGGTGCGGCATCCTACCTCTTTGAAAAAAAATGGCTGTGGCTTAGGTAAGGTTAAGCCCAGGATGCGAAGCATACTAGCCTTTATTTTAGTTGTTGAACCACTGTTTAGCCTGGTGAACTGCTGTTGCTTGGCTATATTTGGTTCGGCTAGACGAAGAAACAACTCATGCGTTACTCTGCTTCGCCTTCAAGAGTGGAACGCGACAGCGTTCCCGTCGACCCGCCAAGGGGTGTAAGACAATGGGCTACAGGGCAGCGACTACGCGCCCCGCATTGGACGCGGTGAGCGTCGAGCAAAGCAGCGTTCGGCGCGGCAACGAAATGTGCGCCTGAGCAAGAGACGCACGCCTTAGAAACAGCGCGTTTCTAAGGCAACACCGCATTCACTAGAGGCGCTTTTGTACCGCTTTGAAGCGTTGTACTCGTGGCTCAGTGGTAGCGTCTCCGTCCCACACTCCGGAGACCCTGGTTCGATTCCCACCCAGCCCGTCTTGCAAGAGCTGAGCCAAAGCCACTTCTCCTCTGTCGTGACGTCACGGTGTCACGTGATTTCATGGTCACCGCCGCGCCTGAGGAGCTGGGTTGAGCCCTCGTAATATGCTTCGCATAAAAAATGTAATGCAATGACTACATTCATTCCTGGATTAGAGCTGTATGCAACTGTTGTGCTGAGGAGCTTCAGACGTCCAATGATCGCTCTCGAATAGTAAAGAAGTAAACGGCAAAAGTGAGGTTCGCGAACTTCCTAGACTATCTAACTGTCCCGCTTTCAAGAGACGTGCACAGCTGCCCAAATTTCAAGTAGTAAGCAAACGTCAGTCCATGAGTTCCGCTGTGTCACACTCATAGAGAAAAGCCGTTACTGATACTAATACAAATTCCAGGCAGCTGGCTCGATATTGCGCTGTTCCTGCCTCACTGTCCACTAGACTTTAGCTCACTTGCACTCGTAATTTATTCAAAGGCTGTAGTCAAACCACTACCCTTAACATTTACGTACGCCTTACACATACCTGGTTCCTTATTTTCGGTTGATATAAACAACTTTCCTCGCCTTGTTCAACGAGAAAACCGGAAAGAACCACTAGGAACGTCGCATAATGCATGCAATAAAGTAAAACAAAGACTTCAGAAATCGTTTGCCACGTTTCTGGATAAGCCAGAAAATTGAAGGAGGCTGTGTAATATGCTGCCGTGAAGCATCCTAACCTCAGACATACATCTTGACTGATTCCTGAGCTGGCGTCTAGGAAATTGAGAATTTTCACAAGACAACCAAAATCGGTGAGGTGATCCACATTCTGAATTGCAATACATGCATTTGCATTCAGATACACTACATTACAGGCCATGCTACGAACTCTAACATTTCCGTTTTCCAGCTGGCACGTGGCCTCCCAGCCCAGATCCACTGTCAATGCTCCTACCACCGCAGCCGTAACCTCACTCCACACTCACTAAAATCACCTCCTGCAGGACAAACGCGCCGTTATTTCATCCTGCGACTGCTCCTTCACGGATCAAATTACTTGCGCGGATGAAGTTGTGCTTAGGAGGCTCCAGGAAGCCTTAAGGCAAGTTATGCCTTAAGGCAAGTCTTCATAGTAGAAAAAAATATATGATTCAAGTTTCGATGCTCAATGGACTTAATATACTCTCCATTTCCGCCGAACTTAAACGCGGTACCATGCACAGTTGCTCTAAGACTTTGGGATACATTTGCAGAAACTGTACTATGATACCCTATAACACGTGAATAAATCATGTTCTACGAAGGCCGTACTTAACCTACACCGGTTAAATATTTCTTCAAAAGTACTAACTATTGGACGTGTTGGTAATCTATACTCAAAGAAGAATGGCCGAAACGGACGGGGACAGGGTATAAAAGACGGACAAGCGCAAACTAGCAACAATGATTTATAATTGTTGTATTATTAACATTTCCTTTGTCTTCACCATAAATTATTTCCCATTTCAATGAAATATAAACAACATGCCTTGCATATTTCACCGCGGACACAGCAAAAACCAACTACGTGGCTCGTGTACCGCATGGAAATTGCGAAAGTGTTCATTTTCTAAGATAATAATGAATAGTTAAGTGCACATCAGCAATGTCATGGCCCCTTTTCTATACATATTCAATTACCGGCTTCTATTGTCCTCAGGGCAGCGGGCAACTTTCTACGGACTTCATCTAAAGCCCCTAAAAAGTCAAAAAGTTCTTTTTTACCCCTTCTTATTGATGCTGGGGCCGTATAACATAAAACTATTCCAATATGTTTTTATTCCAATCTCCTGACGCCAAATTTGCGTAACCACCAACGCAAACATTGGGCGGTCACGCGCAAGGTTGTCTGAATAAACCAATCAAATGCGCCCGTCGTTCATAGGAAGTCACTTTTGTTTGCTTGTAAAACAAATAAGATTGCCTGCGCTGAACGGCTTGTCGTATCGAATGGGCTCACAATAGGCGAGGAGCATGCTCAAGTGGAGAGAGATTCGATGGGGCCAAGCCACTGCAGGGAACATCGATAACCGGATGAAGAGGGTGGCGCCTGCGTCTGCGATTAGTCCGCTTTCTCTTACTTAGCTTGCGGTGACCGGTCCACAATCGCGGCGGCATGCAACAGAAGCCTAAGAGTGAGGCTAAAAGGGATCCTCAGCAAAAAAGAGTTGGCAGAACGAAGTCGTAAACGTGCCGAAAGTGCTCGAAAATGTTACATGGCCATGCAAAAAGCTTTATTACATGCAAATCAGCCCACGCTCTCCGGAGGGGGCGAGTAGCCATCACCGGACCGATCGGCGGCAGCCATCTTTTATTCATATCGGAACGCGGCAGCCTGCGGCTATTCAGAAGAAAATTCACTTTTGTTCCGCATAATAATGCATCTTTAATGCGTACATGTCACATTGACGCGGTAAGATTTTCCGGTTTTGTGACGTCGTGTGGGAGGCAGGTGAATGGGTGCAGCCCAAAAACTTTTGACCAATAGCCGAGGGCTAATGGCGAAAAGGCGTCGAATCAGAAATAACTATTTTCTTTGTTCGGTCAAATTATGGATAATGAGTGTGTAAACGTCATATCAGATGGAGAGCTATCTCGGCTTTCGTGACGTCATGTGATAGACAGGTGAAGGGGGGTGGTCCAAAAAAGTTTTTGACCAATCGCGGTGGGGTGATTGGAGAACTGGAATAGTTTTACGTTATAGTGCCCATGATTTATGGGGTTCTTTGGCTCAACGTCCAGGAATGGCCAAACAGTGCCAAGAAATGGTAGGCAGAAGTCAGTGACACCGAGAACGAAAATTGTCAGATTTAGCGAGGCTCTGTACGGGCCTAAACTATTATTGTTATGTACGTAAAATACACAAGTATTGAAATAATATCAAGGATTAGTGATGTGGGCGATTAACATAAAGTATACACTTAAATGAAGTAAAAAAAAATGTGCCAATCGCACTAGCCCTACCGCCTCACTAAGACCCTTGAGCACAATGGTCTGGAGGCACCTGCTCTAAAGCAACACCTACGCAGCACTACCCTCTAAAGAGAGGGAGGGCTACGCGTCTCTCTGGTTAATAACATGCAGTACAACATTATGTAACAAGTAAAGGACTGCCTTGGTTTCAGCAGAGGTTCTGGGCAAGAAACTGTCAGATGTAAGGGGATATGTTGTTTGTGTGCCAAAAGAAAGTATCTTCTCCGCTCTGCTTCTGCATCCCGGCACTCCAGGAGGACGTGGAGTATGGTCAGCATTTCACCACACCTGCCACAGGTAAACCGTGCCAGTTAAAAGGTAGGAATGTGTACAATGTAGGTGCCTTATTCTGAGGCAGCCGAGGAGAACTTCAGATCGTCATGACTTTGTTCATGATGGCCAGCTCTCTAAAAGTACATGGCGCTTATTTAAAGTTTACTCATCCCACAAGTGTTGCCATTAGATCCTGGGTTTTTGGCATAGGAATGGCTTCAAGCTTGTGGCAGGAACGGGGATACAATTGCGCCTAGGCTCCCACCATATTAAAACCTATTGGTTACTTGGACATGTTTTGGAGAGCAGTGAATAAAGGTCGTTTATTACCGGATTTTTCTAGTTTCGTAACAATTTTAAAGCTTTGACGACACTCAAGGAATCTGTGAATATAATGCCGTTTGGGAGTTTTACTTTGTTAATGTGTTTAGTGTATAGTAGCATAGGCCTCTGCCATGAATATACTGGTTTCGGGATGAAGAACGTCAGATTCCGAAAACGCTAGTTCGACAGCCGCGAAAGAGGCGCCGGCTTGTGACTTTGACGCATCTATGTAAAACACTGGCAGGTTTACTTCTACTGGAGCTCTCAGAAGTGCATCTGTATGTGCACATCGGGAGCATGTTGGGTAACACCTACAAATGATGTGTCGTATTCAACAATTTGCCATTGCCACCGTGGTCATAGCCTTACTGGCGTCAGTAGGCAACGTTCGAGGATTAGGACACGTGTTTCATCAGTAAGTTTTCTGGCCCGAATTGAAAAAATCTCTCCCACTGATGGCCGATTACGCAATAGTGCAGCACATGTCAGATCGTTAAAGCATTGTGTAGCAAGGATGTCGAGGATTAGACTGCACTTTGAGGAAATATGTGAAGCTGCTGCGTGTTCTTTGTAGATGAAGGGACTATTCGCTGGATTCAACATACAGGCACTCAATAGGGCTTCTTCCGAAGGCGCCTGTGGCGGGGCGGTTACCCAGATGGTGGACGGGATCCAGAGCCTTAAGCACGCTGTGCGTGGCTGCCCAAACATGTGTGAACAAGGCTTCTGTAGAGGTTCAATAAGCACTTTCTGTCACTTCCCCATGTCATGTGAGATATAATTTTAGGTTAGTTTTATTGTCTTTGGCCATTTTGTCTTGAGATATGTCATATGTGGAGTGAAGGTAAATTTCCAGTCAAGAACGTTACCTAAAAACTTGTACTTGTTGTTTACAGGTATTCGTTGCCCACACGCTTCTATACCGCGGTACTTCTATACTGCGATCGAAAACTAGTCCTCGGTTTTATGTGAAGAGAACACAGGAATCTTTGGGGGGTTAAGTTTAAGTTCATCTTCTTGTACCCATTTAGGCACTTTGTTTACAGGGTCTGTCCTGAAGGTAATGTCAGCGAATTTATTGTGATGGGACTGTACGTCAGAGCACCGTCTAACCGGTTGCAACTGGTAGTGGGGGAACCCAGCTAAGCAGCGTTCCATCGCTCTTGCGGCTATAGTTGGTAATGGTTTTAGAAACTTCATGCACCATTTTACAGTGCCCTTCTTCTTCCTAGAAAGAGAGGGTTAACGAAGGGGCCCGATTATTATTTATTGATTTGTTGATGTACTTACTTATTTATTTATTTACCTATTTACCCTCAAGGTCAATGGCATAAGAGAGGGGAGTGGGAAAATATGTATAAATATAAAAAACAACAAGGTACAGTGTGTTATTAGCTATATCATAAAATCCCAACAAACACTGCCACCAAGGACAACATAGGGCAAATGACTTGCGTTTAATAAACAAAATAAATTTATCGTTTCTTTATTTATTTAATTAAACACAAGTAATTTCCCTATGTTGTCCTTGGTGTCAGTGTTTGTAGGCTTCTTCTTCCTAGCCGTTTTGAGACGTCCTCAACGTCGTTTTCTGTTCATCTTTTGCTGTGGTCATGTTTTGCTCGATTGCTCGAGCTATCCATCATCAATAGTTCCGATAACTTCTAGATTTACTATTCGCCTACATATTATGCTGCAGCTTTGCTCCACAAGCATTACGGTGCCAAACCATGACACGGTTATACCTTCGCTGGACGCGTTTGACTCCACAAAACCTTTAGCACCATGAGCAGTTGCCTATGCCTGTATTTACTAATCAGTTTATCTGCCTCAGGCAAGGGCTTTTGAAACGTGCGTTGTTGCAGGTGTCAGCGAAACAAAAGAGGTCGCTTCCATTGCCGCTCCAAATCTAAATACGCAGACACATGATGACAACCAATAAATATATGTCTTTTGTGGAAGCGAAAGCACTGTTTATGAGCTGTTATGCAAACACTGCATTGAATAAGCACGCTAATGAAAGGCAGCCCGGCTAAGTTTATTTGTAACGAAAAAAAAACATAAATGTCTGCTCAAGAACAAAACTATAGAGGAACGCTTATTATGCACTGCGCGCAAGCGCCCTTAGTTAAGCTGGTGAGCACAAAAATTATTTTAAATTGCATTTCTATACATTATGGCAAATTCACTGGTTTCATTTTCCTCAGAATTTAATATCGCCATTAGTCAGATATTTTTCAAGACCTGTGCCTTATTAGATCGACTGTCGGAGGTCTACGCAGTTCCTAGAAAACATCATGGCAACAAATGCATTGCTGCAACTTTCCGCAGAAAATAGACGTACCAGGCTGAATGTGCAGCTGCGGTCGTCGGGAGGAAACGTTGTGCAGCATCACAGCTTGCGCGGCATATCTGTCACTGGCACTATGTAGGCTTGAATCATTACTCACCCACACAAAAAAAAATATCTATAGTGCTGCTTACACAGGTCGAGCGTACAAAACGTTCCAGACACAGGAATGGAATGCGATGCTGTTTGAAATTACAGAGCAGGCTGCACAGAAAAATAAAAGAGCCTGAAAAAACCATGTCCCGCCGCTGTTTTAAACCGGGGAAATAGCACGACTACCCCGAAAACATGGCAGCAGGCGTGTTCGGTTTTTTTGTACTTTTTCCCCGCACTAACCACGTCGAGCGTAATAGAACCGCTGCTGCTGGAAATTAATATTATGACCCTGTAATCAGCAGCTTAACTCTATAGCCACCGACCACCATGGGTTCTTTTCTTAGTAAAGAACGACGGAAAGCTAAAGACACATTTTCGCGGATAACGTATGGCGAATGCATTGAAGTGCAACCATGAAGAAGGAATGATCTTATTACTCAAAACAATTTTCGTTTTACCGATGTAAGCTGTTATAATTTCGGTATCGATGTATCCCTGCAATACCACAGCTGCTGGAACCATCCCGGTCACTCATAATAGACCCTACTGTAAAGTTTTCCATAAAGATAAAAATTCACCGTCCGATGAATGCTCCTCCATAGCGCGTTTGAGTCAACAGGCCCGCTACACACCATATGTTTTGTGAGTGGTGTGAGATGAAAGACAAGCCCCTACTGAGCTCATTGACAAGGCTATCGAGTGCAGTCGACACATGACGGGCACTGGCTCAACCATGTATAGTGTGGACGGGGCGTCACGTCGTTGGCTAGCCACTAAACGTTCCCATGCGCACGCGAAGCGTGCATATTATCTAACGACTGTTTGTTTCAGGTTTGTATAACGCCGTCATAAATTACCGTATGCGTTTGTTTGATGATATAGAGATGTACTTGACCTTGCACTTTATTTTTTGAGAGAGAGATACCAAAGAGAGGAAAGGCAGGAATGTAAAATAGACGAGCGTCCTGTTTGCTAATCTACACTGATGATGGCAAGAGGGAATAGAAAGAAGAATAGACGAAGGAAGTGATGATTGTGTATGCAGTGAAGCACCATGACACCAAAGTGGAGTTCCATAGCTGGTGATATGCGTTGATGACATCTGGGACGACCAAAGAGCCAGTGGTCGTTGCGCGAATAGGAGGCTGCGGGTGAGTTTTTCTTTGAGCTGTAATAGGATCAGTGACCTGCTCAGCGTGCGATATGCGATCGTAACGTCCTCCGTTAGCGACAATCAGTTCAATTTAGTGACCATATTGTATTTCGGGCACGCAAGGAAAACCATTTCACGTCGTTCTCAACAAATCGTTTCTTCACTGCATGGTGGCACCGCAGCGCATTGGGTACTTTTTTGTCAATATGTTGGTGATTTCCTATCGTTTGTGATACCGCAGAATATGAAGCTGGTAAAAATGAGTCCTAACGGAAAAAAAAACGACTGTCTTAAACACGCATGCTATATATACACTGGAATCGCGCATTATCGCATAACCGTCGCTTAATGGTAACGTGACCAGACATAAAGGTGTCCAAAATATCATATTATTAGGCGGTTATAATACCACTACGAGTAAATAATTTTTGCTTTCGAGAGAATTTAGTATTGCGACTCGCTTTCACACCTGGAAAAGCACTTTTGTGCAGCGCGTCTTGGGCAACAGCAACATGTATCGGAAGTTTTTTCATGTCGCTATACAATTTTACCATTTATACTTTTCGTGTGCTCATAATATTTGATCAGTTAATTAAGAATGTTAGACTAATTATGTAATCATACGGAATGTGAAAAATAATCTGTGTATTTATACGCAACGGCAAGCAACACGATCTTCGTTCTGTTCAGCTACATGGCGTTTACGCATTTTTTTTATCTTGATACAACTGCACAATTTACAAATACAAATGCACAACTTTCCGGAGCAGGTGTTGCGCATATACATTCTTTTGTATTTGGATAATAAAAGTAAAAGTTACAATATGCGCATTTGTACGCCAGAACGCAGACTGATAATTAAATATACTAATTCATTAGACATAATGCTAGAATCTATGCCTAATCTAAAAATTTAATTAGGACTGGCACTATACACAGCATGCTAGGCCACCGGGGACGGTCGTATCAACTTTTACTAAGTTTCCTTTTAACGGTACTTTCTGCTAAGTAATGGTTGCCCTTGCTCATAAGTGTTTTACTCAGCAAGTAAAGGGATAGTAATGAATGATAAGTTCAGTAACTACATTCACTACTACCTTTTCACTGCCCTTTTTTGTAAGAGAAAATGTCAAACATCTCTTTGCGGCCACGTACGCTTCAAACCTGAGTTAACTGAGTGCCCTGAAAAATATTGGTCATTTGCTCTTGGATTTTCAATTCAGAACCTCCAAGACAAACTTTCTTTCCAATAAAATGCTCCACCTTTCGATCGTCTACAAGAAAACGAGTCGCGTCAGAAAAATAGAAGATCTGCTACTTCTGACAGTTGTGGAAGCCGAGAAAGCTGCATGCACGCAAATACTGTGTAGTTTGATTGCTCCGTTCGCGTCGGATTCACGCTTCGAACGGGCAAACTGAATTGTGTGATTCAAGTGGCACATCTAAGTTCCCTCATTGCGGAGGATAAACGTGATCGGCAAGATCAGAATCAGGAGTCAAATAGTTCCGTGCTTTGTTTTCTGCTGTTCGGCGTTGCAAAAGTGAAGTGTTTCCACCTGATAAGCTGTTGCGCGTGCTCTTTATCATTCATGCTCCGTGAACTGTTTTATTGCTTCAGGCGCTTGTACGTGCAGTAATGATTTTGTTGTTTGCAAGCGCTCTGGCTTTTACCACATTGCCAAAACGTGAGCAACCTTGCAAACACGCGGTTGCGTGTAAAATATAGGATGGCGCCTCAACACAAGAGCCGAAAACAAAGAAAATACAAGAGAGAGAGAGAGAGAGAGAAAGCAAGGACAGGAAAGGCAGGGAGGTCAACCAAACTACGGAAAATGCCGGCACATGTACTTAAACCACGTGCTGCCTTGTCCAGCAATTACAGCTTGTGGAGAAAGCGCGCGGTTTTTGTTTATACTCGCTATGTCGTTGGTAAGCCGTAGTACAGATTTGTAGAGTGATTTGCACCGACGTCGTACGTACTTTTTTTTATTTTTTCCCTCGTGTGGTAACCTGCTTTGAAGGCATTTGCAGCTCTTTGTAGAGCTTCTAGCGAAGAAATAGCATTTACAGAGGCCCCTAGCACACGATTGCACCAATGTTTCGAAGCGCGTTTTTTTTTTCATTTTTCGTAGAAGTCGTAATACAATTTTGTGAATGTCGCGCTTTCTTCACGGATGTTTGCTTTATATTTATTTCGTTTGAAAAATATTTCGAGCCATATATGTGCCGCAACATCTCTTCAGGCGCTTTTCAATGCGTTTAAAAAACTACAACTTAGCCGCAAGACCGCTCAAAATGGTTATAAATATTTATTTGCGTTGTATACTGAACAACAGCGGCTTTATAGAAAATCGAAATAGAGTTGCCCTCATATAGGGTAAATAAGCGTTCGGGCTCCCAAACATTTTTTCATGGAAGAGAAAGTTGCCTTTGGACGCTAATTTAAATGAAGCTGATGTGGTGATAAATACACACATGGTTTTTTTTTTCCTTCATTTAAGGCCAGGGGGCGGGAGATAGCTCTTTCTCGTACATGTCGCAGTAAACCAACAGACGCCAGGTAACGAGACGGAAAACGTCGTTTGCTTTGGCCATTCTCTAACATGCTGATTTAATTTTATTCACTGAACTCGGGATGCCTATTGCCCCCAAAAAAGGAAGAAACAAGCCTTGCTTGCTACCGACTTTTTCACGTATAAATCGTACAACAGGGAACCGCAGTGGGAGGACGCCACGATGCAATGTGAAAAAAGCAGCTGCCGCGTAGCCCGGTCCTTTGTCGAGCGAGCAGTTTGATTTTGCCGCACCTTCGGCACGATGGAGCATAGCGCTCTGGTGAAGGTTTATAAATAACGCTTGATATCGTGAAAATCTCTTAGTGGTACGAAGTGCGGATCAATAGAAGATAGGCGCTTTAAAGCAAATAATTAATTTCGATTCTTCTTATCGCGAGTAAATCGCATGAAACTTGCTTTTAACACTGCATTAAGCACCACAAGTATTTGCGGTTAAATGCGCATCAACTTATTATTTGGTTTGTTGTGTTGTTTATTCTCGCAGACAAAAAAAAATTGGGCAGCAGGGAGCATGGAGGCTCCTTAGTACACTGGGAGTATGGTGAGCATAGCGTACGACCGTAATGGGGAGAGGCAGCGCGAATAAAATAAACAAAAGGTTATAGAAAGGTGACATTACTTCGCGCTTCTTTGCACCAAGGTAGCTCGGTAATGTAGAGGTTTGAGGAAGAGGGTTGTATCGGTTCCGCAGGCTGTTGTTGCGTTACCGCGCGGCACAAATGAAAATTGTAATATTATACATCTCAATAATTCCCACATGTTCGCGGGGGTACACAGTTGATGCCTGCGTCAGGGCACATTTAGGATCAGCATTATACCGAAGGGAAGCTTTCAATGTGGAGTCAGCGGGTTTTGGTGCTACGTTGGCTGCACTGCATAAGCCTGCTGCGGAGGTTATTGCTATGCGTTACTGCGCAGATAGCGTAGGAATTATGTGTTTCTCAATATTCTTGCCTAAATCCACATAACTGCACGCATGCGAGATAGAGACCGAGGTTTCTTTAAATGAAAGCGTTGCAAAACATAACAGAATAAAAAAAGGACATGTTTATTTCATTGGCCAGGCTCACATCGTTCTTTTTTTTCTTTTTCGCCATTCCAAAAGAAGCTAGTCACAGCGGAGATGTTATGACATCTCCGCTGTGACTAGCTTACACACATCAAGAGTTAAGCCTCACTTTCTCATTCTAGACAGCGATTAACGCGCGGGAGGTGTGATGAGGGCCACTAATTAGGAATGATTGTGGCACAGGACAAAGAGAAGCAGCAGTACAGTACTATAATTTTTTCACAGCCACATTAAAAGTGTGCAAATTCATTTATTATACTCGTACGAGAAGGAGACGTTCTATTTGTTCTATTTCGCACACCAGAGTAATATTAACGTTGCTGTTTCCTTATAGAGTTGTACGGTCTTCTTACACTGATGATTACGAGGCAGATGATCACTCGCTGCAGCTGCCCACAAACCATCTTCCATGAACGAGCACCATTCTCACAACGACGAAAATGCACCTACTGTGGTAATACTTTCACACATGTTAAAGCTCTTCATTTCTTTTTATTGGTTGCGTTCTTTCGATGATTTCTTTATTTTTCCTATGCAAGAGCTGCTGTTATGACTCAGCACGTGTCTGCCGGCGAAAAGATGTATTTATAATATCTGAGCGAATAACGAAACTCACCCACGATGCTCAAGCAGCTCGCATTCACAAAATCTCCACCAATGCTCCGGATTCACAACCTCGAGCACAGATTGGTAGCATTGCAGTGAAATCCCATTTTGTTTCCACCGTATGGAAGCCCTGGTGCTCCGTTACTGGCAGCAAAGCGTTGCTAGCTCTGCATAAAAGCGCGAAAACTGCAGTCTGCAAATGAACCGGACTCGAAGAATTCCACACGCTGGGAACTATAAATATATATCTTTTTTTTTCCTTTTGTTGTATTTTGCTGTCTAACTCCGTCCATGTAATTTGGTCTCGTTTCAAGGGTGTGCCATATTATCGTGCCTGAACTAACGTTAGCATCAGCAGCCGCGAGCTTTTGCCTTTGCCCGTGCACGTCCATTTCTCGGCTTTGTGAACTACCGGGCAGGACCAAATGGCTTCGTTTATGGCCGCCGGCAAGGCGATAAAAGCATACAAAAAAAAAACATTGTCTTCCATGGCTGGAAATACCCTTTTTATATGTATTCGCATTGCCTAAGAGCCGTGTAGTATAGGGCACCCCAATTCCATACTTGTCACAATTTTAGCTGTGTCAGTGGGCCAATTTCAGAGACTCAAACGCTTCTTTATGACTCCGTCTTCTAAGAAGTGTTTCCCTTGCAGTTCTTTCTATCAACAAACATATTAGCGGCGAGGACTTACGGTGCCTCCATCTGCCGGAAGCGCCTTGATTGCGTAGTGTGAGGGATAACGTAGTGCGCTCCTCGTAGGTTTGGCTATCATCGTTGAATAAAAACGCCACGTGGGAGCCCTCCCGGAGGTTTCTGTAAGTATTCTCGGAAGGATAGAAGTTTTTACTGTGAATATAATAATTCCGGGCAAACAGAAAGCACAGTATGTTTTACAGACCAAACACGTACAGTGTGCGTCCACTGCGCGCGGTCGCCACGATTGAGTCCGCCGAGCCGGTTTCTTGTGTGAAAGGTAGGAAATAGGTAAAAGGTTAGAAAGGTAGGAAATATGTTCTTGTAGTGAGTTGTCTGGTGGAACCTTTCGTGTGATATGCATGTGGTCTAAATAGTAGTCCTTCATGAGAAAAAGACGCAGCTGCTGAGATGGTGTTGGTGACATTTCCGTGTTCTTGGTAATTCCATGAACTGAGAGGGACACGGGAAGCGGCCGGAGGCACCAAATTGCAGTTGTTGCGAAATTTGTGTACTTGAAGCAAGTTGGTAATGGGTCTCGGTGACTAACCGGAAAACTGGACAATGTAGCCTATGGCCTCCGCGCTGTCAAATAAGCTAAGTGGTGCGAAGTTAGCCGTGAACGATTATGCACGTGCGCTCTGAGGGTCCCAACGGTTCTGCGTGTGGTGAGCAGGCGCTTACGTGCAATAACAATCGTTCCAGCTGTCGCAGCAATCAGCGGGGGGTCAAGCGCGTTGGAAGCGTTAGTCTTTCATGCAGTATAGTGTGGGGATCTGAGTCCCATACGTGTTCGATGAGGCGGGAAAACTGTAGCGCAAAAATCCGTAAAACTGCGCGCTGCATTATTTAACTACTTGCACATAGATAGTCCCAGTGATTTACCTGCGATGAACATGAACAGACACAGATGATCAATGAAAGTAAGCTTCGTTTTCAGGTGATTGACGTGGGTATCCGAGGTTAAATCGCGACTGACAACAATGCCAAAAAGTCTGTGGATCTTCATTTACTCAACTGGGCAACCATCCACGTACGACAAGGTAGGAAACCATACGTTTTAATGCGCATTTTCTGCAGATACACTCAATCATTGCCTGTGATGATATTCAGATGTTAACGTTGCCACCTTCCAGGCCTTCGCACGAATTTGTAGCTGAATTTGGACGCACGCATTTGGACTAGTTGGTTAACACCAACTAGTCCAGTGCTTAACTCTTCTAAATTGTTCAATGGCCTTGGCAGAGACTGAACTGAAAAAAAATATTTTTTTTCCAGTTGAAATTTCTTAAATTTACTACCATCTCGATCCCAAAACCTCTAGTTTGTATGTCAAATCTAAAAAAAAATATTGGAAGAATGCATTTGTGAAAATTATTTCCATTCAGTAAAAACCCGTTGTTGCGAGGAAGACGTGAGAGCACTTTCGTCCCACTTGAAGGAATTGTTTCTAATGTCTTTGCATCAAAGTAATAAATTTGTTTAAGTTTTTTTATAAATGTCACCCTACTGATCTTTTTTGGTGGAAAGAAGCAGAACTACATTTAAACAACCGAGAAAACTTTAAATTGCTTGTAGGAGTGGAGTGTAGCGAGTAAATAGTGGAGGTTTAGATATAGGCCAAAGCGTTCAAGTGGTCCGTCCGGGTACCACACTCACTTAAAGAAGTAAGCCTTCGGCTTTAAGAAAACAATCAACCCTGCCTGGATACTAAAATGAGGCTTTCGAGACATTTTAGTTGGCTCTAAATTCAGTGCCTTTGAAATATATTTTTGTGCCGTTCTTAAAAAGTGATAATTCAGGAAGTTCTAGCATTCTAAATATTTTTATACAAGAAATCATACATTCAATTCATGTGGAAAAAATCTATACGAACACCTTTGCATTATACAGAAATAAGCATCGTACTGCTAGCAGAGAGCGCACCCAGTGTGCACAGTTTAGACTCCTTTACATATCTAAAAGCTTGGGGTCACTACCTCATAAAAGAACCTTTAAAATCATGAAACATAAAGTGAGGCTCAGCAATTCTGAGAGAATAGAGCTAAAACTCATTTCAATCCAGGGTTAACAAAATTGTCAAGAAGTGGAACTAATAACAATTAAGAGAAACCTAGTCGGAGAGGCCGAACTAAGGCGCGTAATTTCGATCGCTCTTCAGAGGAAGCACGGGTGTTTAGCCTATGTATAACCACGGAGACATGAGCAAGGTTTCAAGGACTAAATAACTAAAAGGTCACCACTCCTGCCAGTCCTTGAAGGTGGTCGAACAGCGAAGCTGTGTTAGTTGCACCGAGTTTTATGCCATGCAAGTCAAACTTCGCAAGCAGTTGAACTAAGCTAGAAAGGATCGACACATATGAAAAACCTTAGCTAACGTTGCAGATCAGCAGCGACAAGATCATGATGCTTTGGCTGGCATGATTAAAAAATTGGAAGAGTTGGAAAATTGTGAGAGGCGCAATATTTTCCTTTTTTATGGCTCGGTGGATTCTAATGCCAATGAGACGGCAGCCCAGTCTAAGGAACTCATAAGTCAGTGCACTGCGAAGCTTGAATTACCTTCGTTAGGTATTGAACGTGCGTACAGGCTGGGTAAGTCCTGCGAAGGAAAAAATCAGCCCATCATTGTTCGCTTCAATTCTTTTAATGACCGCCAAGCCGTTTTTGCAAAAGCATCCAAGCTCAAGGGATCGACCATTGCTATACTTGAAGGCTTTTCCCGTACTGTTCGTGATAAGCGAAAAAAATTATTGGCATATGCCAAACAAAACAGCGAAGAAGGCTTGAAACCAGTTCTGAAGTTTGATACGCTTCACTTGGGGAGCAGGCGCTTTCAATGGGACAGTAAAGCTTTTGTCCCTTCACGAGTTATATCAAGTAGGTGAGCTCGAGACAAACCCTGGTTTAACACAGAGTTACGTGCCCTTATTCGACGACAGCGACGAAATTATCAGAGATACAAGGCGTCTAATTTGCCACAACATTTGGCCTTGCTGAAGCAATAAAAAGTTAATTTAGTCAAAAGTCTGACATTGCTAAGGACTTGTCTTTTTTTTAATCTAGGAGAAAGACTTGCCAGGGATACCTAACAATTCGATATGCCTGATGATTGGGAATTAGCGTGAGTCGTGCTCATGCACAAGAGTAGGGTGCGCAACTCCGTTCAGAACTACAGGCCCGTTTCCTTAATTAGTATGAACTGCAAAATTATGGAGCATCTGATATGCAGTTGCGTTTTGGCCCATTTAACTAAACATAAGCTCCTAAGCCCCTGCCAACATGACTTCAGGCGTGGTTTATATTGCAATACACAGTTGGTAGAGTTTATTCACGATTTAGCCTCGGCAGTTGATAAGCAACAAGTTGTGGGCCGTGTTTTCTTAGATTTCAGTAAAGCATTTGATGTAGTCGCACACAGTCTCCTACTCTCCCAATTAAAAGCTTGCAACTTGGATGGTAAAGTAATAGCGTGGATTGTCGAATATTTGTCATTGCAGAAACAGGCTGTTGTTCTGAACGGTATATCTTTGCGATATGCATCAGTTACGTCGGGAGTTCCCCAATGCTCGTTGTTGGGGCCACTATTGTTTTTGTTGTATATTAATGATATTTCGACTGGTATACAGTCTTCATTCAGGATGTTTGCCGATGATTGTGTTGTTTATAGAGTCGTAGATGCCATTTCCTATTCACAAATCCTGCAAGTTGACCTAAATACTTTAGCAGACTGGTGTGTGCGTTGGGATATGTAATTAAACATAAATAAGACTGTTCACGTCACCTTCACCAGAAAACGAGTTAATCATTCGTATAGGTATAGAATTCATGATTAAACTCTAAATATAAGCGAGGAATTTAAATATCTAGGTGTGTTTTCTACTTTTGATTTACGATGGAACAAGCATGTCAACTATATTGGAAATAAGGCACCATCAGTTTTGGGATTCGTGCGGCGCAATTTTAGTCATTTACCGGGTAACTTAAAAACACAGTTGTATTTCAGTCATGTACGTTCAATACTTGAATATGGATGTGTGTGTGGTGACCCACACACATCTGAGCTTATCAATAAATGAGAAAAAAATCCAGATTAGGGCAGTTAGATTTGTTCTTCATATCTATAGCCGGCAGCTTAGCATGACAAGGCAAACTTAAACTTAAGTAGTAAGAGCTGAAGGGTCTTAGAAGGCATATCAGATTATATTTTTCCACGATCTTTATTATTCTAAAACAGGTATAGGCCGCAAACAATATATCGAGGCACCACACTACATATCTAAGCGACTTGACCACTGTTTGAATGTCAGGGCATTTTCTTGTAGGGGTGACGTCTTCCATTATTACTTTGTTTTAGAACTGTTCGAGATTGGAACAGTCTACCATCGAGCATTGTATGCAAGACCAAAAATTATGCTTTTTTCCACGCATTGAAATAATTTTTTGATGTATTTATTCAAGTCTGTAACCTCCCTGCTGTAATGCCCTACGGGGTGATGCAAGTAATAAATAAATAAATTAATAGATAGATCAATAAATAAATAAATAAATAAATAAATAAACGAATAGATTCTTGTAAATCTTTTGTTTCACTATTCTTTCACCTCATCTTTTTTTGCTTTTGCGCGCTTCGCGTGGTGAGAACGTTTTAGGAGTGCTTTTCGTTTTTCGGCTCTCCCAATGCTTTCTTTTTGCGCGTGATGTTTCTGTTTGTGTTTTGCCGTGCTTTTATTCGCGTGCAAGCTGCTCCACCACTTTTTTGCACTGACGCCCGCGGTAGGCAGCTTCTTCCTCAGGACTACGCACTACTCGGGGTCTTCCCATAGTTATAGCTGGGACGGAATGCGCAAAACCGCTAATCCGAAGCTCCGTTTATTGGGCGCAAGGCCCGCCACTGCAGATGCGGGCGGTGCAAAGGTTTTGCCGACCGGAAGGATTGGTTTATTGTGCCCAGCGATTGACAAGGGATACAAGGAGCGCGTGACTGCCGGCACTTCTTGCTGGCGCACGAAGTACCGGCATCCATGCGCACCTAGTATCGCGTTTCAATCGCTGGGCATTACTCGCTGACCGCAAACCGCCAGCAGAACATTTGTTCCTTTCGCGACAGGGCGCAATCAATCGTGGATAAATTGGATGGCGATCTGGCTCGAGCGCCAAAAATGCACTGTGTGACAATCGCAGACAATTCGTGTATAAGAAAAAATTATCGCAGAGGAAAAGGGGTCACTCCAGCCCCTTTTCCCCGGTTAGTTCTTCTTTTCTTTTCCCCCCAGGTAACGTGGCCCCTTTTTAGAGAAGTCCGCAACGACGGCAAAGGGCCCGCATACACAGCTTCTCTGCAAAACTGCATTGTGAAGTAAACAGAGAGGCTAGTGTGGTGTTATCTTCCGTGCTTTAAGTTGAGGTAATCCAAGTAAGCAAACTCCAAATTTATTTCGAGTACCTAGAATGTGTGTTTAAATTTCACTTACAACCTTTCGTATGCCAACAATCCGGCAGAACCCAACTGACTAGGAATGTCCATGGCGATACGTATAGAATAGAGTCCAATACCGCGACGGGACGTCTTGCCACGGTCTAAGTGAGTTATGTATGAGGCGTGTACTACAGTGGGAGTGATTTTTCGTGCTTCCTTCCCTAAGAACAATCGCATAGTCTCAAAACACCTTGAAATTCCTTGAAGTGCCTGATAACGCTAAAGCAGTGAAAATTTTTTCATGCTTTAGCATTCTTACGATACGCCACGCAGGTTCTAGGAGGCAGACTATGTATGTATGTATGTATGTATGTATGTATGTATGTATGTATGTATGTATGTATGTATGTATGTATGTATGTATGTATGTATGTATGTATGTATGTATGTATGTATGTATGTATGTATGTATGTATGTATGTATGTATGTATGTATGTATGTATGTATGTATGTATGTATGTACGTACGTACGTACGTATGTATGTATGTACGTATGTATGTATGTTGTAGGAATGTATGTAAAGCAAACAAAGCTTTGGGAGCAATGCAAAGGGGGTAGGCAACGGGGGAGGATCAGGAAACAGCAGACTTTTGGAAGTATGGTGGGCAGATTGCTCCAGAAAAACTGGCCACCCTATAAACGTAATGCCTCATGACCTCGAGCGTACCGGAATCTTCGAAGAACGCCAACATAATCTTCATTCATAACAAAGGGGATGCCAAAGCCTTGAAAAATTATAGACCAATCAGCTTACTGTCCGTTGCCTACAATGCATTTACTAACGTAATCGCAAATAGAATCAGGAACACCTTAGACTTCTGTCAGCCAAAGGACCCGGCAGGATTTCGTAAAGGGTACTCAACAATAAAGCATATTTACACCATCAATCAGGTGATATAGAAATGTGCGGAATATAAGCAACCCTTATATATAGCTTTCATTCATTGCTAGAAAGCGTTTGATTCAGTCGAAATATCAGTAGTCATACAGGCACTACGGAATCATGGTGTAGACGAGCCGTGTGTAATAATACTGATAGATATCTATAGCGACTCCCCAGCCAGCTTAGTCCTCAATAAAGAAAGCGACAAAATCCCAATAAAGTAGGGAGTCAGACAGGCAGATACGATCACTCCAATGCTATTCACAGCGTGTTTACAGGAGGTATTTAGAACCCTGGATTGGGAAGAATTGGGGATAAGAGTTAACGGAGAATACCTTAGAAACGTGATTCGCTGATGATATTGCCTTGCTTAGTAACTCAGGGGACCAACTGCAGTGCATGCTCACTGACCTGGAAAGGCAAAGCCGAAGGGTGGGTCTAAAAATTTATCTGAGGAAAACTTATGTTTTACAGTCGTCTCGGAAGAGAAGAGCAGTTTACGATAGGTAGCGAGGCACTGGAAGTGGTAAGGGAATACATCTATTACGGGCCAATAGTGACCGCGGATCCGGATTATGAGACTGAAATAATCAGAAGAGTAAAATTGGGCTGCGGTGCGTTTGGCAGGCATTCTCAGATCATGAACAGCGGGTTGCCATTATCAGTCAAGAGAAAATGTATAACAGCTGTGTCTTACCAGTAATCACGTACGGGGCAGAAACCTTAAGGCTTACGAAAAGGGTTCTACATAAATTGAGGACGACGCAACGAGCTTTGGGAAGAAGAATGTTGGGTGTAACGTTAACGGATAAGAAAAGAGCAGATTGGGTGATGGAGCGAACGCGAATTAGCATCTTAGTTGAAATCAAGAAAAAGAAATGGCATGGGCAGGACAAGTATGAGTAGGGAAGATAACCGATGGTCATTAAGGGTTACGGACTGGATTCCAAGGGAAGGGAAGCGTAGCAGGGGGCGGCAGAAAGTTAGGTGGGCGGATGAGATTAAGAAGTTTGCAAAGACAACACGGCCACAATTAGTACATGACCGGGGTAGTTGGAGAAGTATAGGAGACGCCTTTGCCCTGCAGTGGGCCTAACCAGGCTGATGATGATGACAGAACACTGGGTATGTGGCGCCCAACTACTGCGGGTCTTCAACGAACCACATTGGTGCCACCTTGCATTAATGGGTTTGTGCCAGCAGATGTGTGCAGCTCCTCAGCGAACGTCTATGACGCCAACTTGAGCAGCTGCGCATGTGCTACTGGGAGCGTACTGCTGTACAATGAAAAAAAAGGATTCTTCAAATTTCTCCGATGCTTGGAGGAATTGAAGCTCCGTCAGAAGGTTTCCTCAATGACAGAAGCCTGATGTTTTAGAAACTTAGGCTGCGGCGCATCCTAACATTAGTTACTTTTGCGCCATAAGACCTTACATAACTAACTGACATGCCTTTACAGGCTGCGACGCAAATGCACTGGTTCTATTGTCCTTTTCAATGAACATCATTCAGGCCAACGCTTTCCTGAAGTGCGTCACGAATGCACTGGGTATGTGCCGCTCCTTAGTTAACCTCTCCCCATCTCGGGTCACCGAGTGTTTGTAGCTGGGTGTGCGACCAGTGACGTAACAATGCTAAGCATTAGCCGGCACAGGCTTGCCACACTTCTCATCTCCGAGGGCACGCGGCCCGACTAGTTGGCAGTGTCTAGATGAGGCAGCGTGACAAAAAAAAAATGTGCCCGAGAGAGGCCTTGTTGCCGCATGAAGCGTTTCTCGGCATCCGGACGCACCGGCACGCGATACATTTCGGATGCAACGAGCAGGCTTCGCGATGGCGCCGCTAGATGGTGCTGAGTGTCCTGACGGCAGTGTAAAAGAGGAATCACGCCGCAGTGCATGTTTCATACAGAGCTTGTTTCTACGGTGACAGTACGTTCTGTCACTATGCTGATTCAATGCTACACGCATTACCATCTACAGTCATCGCGTGTTAGGTTCTCCCGAATTTTTCGCCTCTCTCCTACAAATATTTATGCCACGGCGATCACAAATCACAACACATACATATCATTTTTTTAAGTTTTTTATTCACTTCGGCTAAGCATACAACGAGGATTGTTTTACTGTGCACACGACTCACAACAATAGTGCCACTTTTTGTGCTTCATTTATTGATTTTATACGTACGTAGGTCTTCTATATTAACTAATAGTCGCCTTCTCCATCATGGCAGAGATCCCTGCTATGCTGGTCAACTGTGAAACCACAGGTATCTTCAAAATAGCTGATGCATTCTTGAGGCACTGAGTCCTTCACTTCTCTGCTTGTCCACAGTACACAGACTAGAAACATGCAAAAAGATGATAAAATTTGCTGTAAACTGTGTTTGATAAAGTAAAATGCAAAAAAGTCAAATTCGAGAAATATCAGAAATGTCCACCTTTTAAACAATACCGAGGGATTATAAGCTTTGCAAATTGCAATGTTGCCTGCATATGCGAGCCTCCTTCACGCTCGCAAAACACTTTTATGTAGCAAGGAACTCAGCAACAAAAAACCGTATCGGGAGTGTTCCATGTCGCTCTACAATTTTTTCATTGACACTTTTCACCTCATTGTAATATTTCACAAGGTGATTAATTTGGATTATTTATGTACTTAGGCGGAATGAAAAAAAATTGAGAACCTCCAAGCGGCCGTATACAGTATTACGATTGTTCTGTCCCGCTATGTGACCATTTTCATATATTTAAACTCTGTAAAGTTAGCTAGGACACCATGTATAAGCTGTCTAAGCCGCGTCAGTCTGCCCTAAACACGCGAACGAGGCGGAGGAAATCACGATGGCTGTGGCTCTTCAATCCGAAAAAAGCCCAATTAGCATTTTCTCTGACTCACGAACGGCGGTCAGGGCTTTCTCGTCCGCTGTAGTTTCTAAACACGCCGCCGACATTGTCAACAGATCCTTTCGGACTTGTATGGGCGAAGAAACTGGAGGTCATAGCATAGCATGGTTCCAGGCCCACGTGAACGATATAACTAACCAAGCGGGTTACCAGTGCCTGGCACGTGAATTCACGAACTGCGCCCGAGCTAATGGTCTGGTCTGGCTCTCCCACAGGATTGCCCCTGTAGGAGAGCCACAGAGAACATTAGCGACACAGCAGGAGGAAATTCCTCCCCCCCCCCAGCCCAGAACTGGACACGGCTCAGGCCGTTACCTTAAGGCTCCTGCAGACGGGATCCTACTTCATCCCCAGAGCGCTTAGTTGGATAGAACCAACTTCCAGCAGTGGTGCTCCAAATGCGGTCACGCATGCTGCTCCTTCGACCACATGCTCTGGCTCTGCCCGTACAACGCGGACTCCGAACTTCAACACAAGTCTAAGTGGGACGCTTTGCTGAAGAGCTCGGAATTCACGCACCAACTGCAGGCTGACCGGAGGGCCCGCGACGTCGCAGAGAGTCCCCACCTCCCTGTCCCGTCGTGGGCGAAATTTGTGCAAACGCATTCAACCGCGGCAAAGTTCAACAAGCACGTAATTCCCGTTAGCAAAAAGCTAAATCGCGCTAATCTTCAGAAAAAGATAGACGGCGCCTATATAAATGGATTGACTATTCTTCTCGGCCAAAACCCACAAAGCGGAGGTTCCCTTACGCTCGATAGTTACCGAGGCAGGTTTTTGGCAGGGTGTTCTTTCCAAATTACTCCAAGAAAGTTTGAACCACCTCCCAATTGATGACCCGTTCAGAGTGCGTAATTCAGAGGTTATAATTGATTGTTTCTCTCACGAAACGAGATTATTGGAAGCTATCTTTGCTTTTTCGATTGAAATTACAGACCTGTTTTATTCCATTCCTCGAAGTGATATTTTAGCGATAGTGCAGGACTGTATTGAATTTCCGGGAACTGAAGCCTTCCAAAACGATGCGGGTATTTCTATGGAAAACTTTTTAACGCTTTTAGATTTTTATTTTTCTGCTACTTTCGTAAACTTTGAGCGCTGTAGATCCATTCAGCCTGGGGGAGTGTGCATAGGCTCATGCATCACCCCCGTGTTGAGTGAATTGTTTTTAGCTAGTTTGGGCAAACGCATTCAAGCGTGCCTTGGAGACAATCAAATTTTAAAAAATTGCTAGCGACTTCGATGACTTTCTGGTTTTCGCGCACATTGGTCAAGGTGTTGGGAACGAGGCCGTAGTCCAAAGGACGTTAGCTGTTTTTAAGTCATGAGCTCAACGTCTGACGTTCACCCATGAGCTTAACAACGACGGTAGGCCACAGTTCTCGGATGTTCGGTTTTTCCTCAGCGACTCGCGCGTTTGTTAGATCTACCAGTCAAGGTCGAAAAAAGTATACTGAATTTTGATTTGGACCACTTCTAATTAGTAATGAGAGGGATAGCCAAGACATGCTTACGCGCTGCCCTAGACAAGTCCTGCTCACACCAGGTTCATGAAAGTGTACGTATACACACAGTTCGCCTGATAAAGGCAGGGTTGCCTAGGAAAGTTGTGGCGTCCATGACTTAAGGCCTGACAAAAGGGGCTGAAACTGGTGATCAGGCGTTGACGATTGAGGGACAAGCCCATGAGCGGACTAGATGCGCGGCACTGCCCTTTATTCACCAGCTGACACGCCGCCTTAACAAGGTGGCGGAGAAAGGCAGTGTCCGAGTTGTGCTCACGGCACCGGATAAACTCGGGAAACATTGCAAACTTCACAGTGTCGCAACTTGCAGAAAACCGTCCTGCCCAAATAAACACGAACTGCCTTATGTGGAGTGAAGGAGAAATGTGGTTTACAGAATTCCGCTGTTATGCGGAAGTTGCTACATTCGCCGAACTGGCCGGTGTATCAACGTTCGTCTAATGGAGCAGAAGCTGCTTGTCGAGGCCCCACGGGGATCTGGGGACTTGGCGGCGCATTGCAAGCGGTGTGAGAATGAATGCATGCTGCTCTTTGATAAGACTCAAGTGATTACTTCTAGCACACATCAGAGAGAGCCTGAAATACTCGAGGCCTTCCTTATTCATCGGGAAAAACAGGCCTGCGTGAGCAAGCCTAGCGTATCTTTGACGACAAAAGAAATAAAATTCTTGCAAAATAAGGTGCCATTGCGCATGCGCTTCAGGGATTGATCATGTAGCACGTGTCTTCTTGCATATATATTTGTGTCGTCCTGAGAATAAAGCCAGCTGATGTCTAGCGTTCGGTGTGTCTTTTTCCATGTTCCTGTCCTCGTCCTTTTTTAAGCGCTAGTGCAATGTCCCTTTATACTGTCACTGTACCACTGAAAAACTTACCAGGCACATAACTCTCTTTATGCGCATTGAATGCGAAAGCATTCAAGGTGAGTCAACTCAATTTCCGAATCGGGCAAAGTCAATTTCGGAGGGAACCTACCAAAATTTCGCAATCAGCCAAGAAAATTCTTGGAGTGGACAAGGTTGATTTTCAACGTGAGTCAACTTAAATGTCGAATTGGGCGAAATCAGTTTTGGGGATAGGCCACCGAAATTTCGCAGGTGGGCCAGGTCAGTTCGGAGCATGGGTCATTTCAATTTTTGAATCTGGCGAAGTCAATTTTGTGGTGTGGGCCACTCAAACTTTGGGGGTTGACCAAACCAATTTTGTAAGTGGACCAGGTTGGTTTTAAACGTAGGTCAACTCAATTTGGGAATTGAGCAGTCACTTTTGGGGGGTATGGGCCACGGCGTCCGTGAATGTTCACCGTGGGAGTTCGCAGTGCCACCCGCAGGAAGATCAGCACCGGGAACGTGACGTAATCACTTGGTCACGTGGGATTTGGTACCATGGGATGTGAAAGCCTGGCGCTCGGCCCATTTTCCACTGTATGGGCCATATCATGCTCCCGCAATAAAGCTTCCGGTAATCACACTCCCATCACCCGGCATTTGATCCTGCTACGTGCCCTCTTTCTCAAATCGCAATAACATTTCGATCGCTTCCCTTGAGACGTAGACAAATAAAGGAAATTCTCACCCTCGATTTGTACCTGCTTAGGGCTTATGATGTGAGGGTGGTGGGTCTTTGCTTCCAGCTCGGTTCGTATAGGCCACGTAGTTCGTGTCATCAACTCCTTCGCTTCAAGATTCGCTTTATTATCACCTACATTGCACACACTATGAGAAGGACAAGCATATATTTGTTTGTTCCGATGTCTTGTTTGCACCAGCGTTCTGCGTACAACCGGTGAACAAGAGAATGCCAGTCGCTGTTGAATTGCGTGGCAGGGTTCACTTGGATGAGGAGGATGCCAAATAGACGAAGGCCACGCAGTAGAATAAGACAGAGCTCTGGCCTCGTTTAGCTTCTCGCGCACTGACGGAGCTGGTCTAAGTGAATCTGTGGTTATCCGGCAAGATGAAGCGATGCATCTCCCTGTGCGTCTCTTGCCGAGTTTCACCGACGAATGTGCCCCGCAAGTTTCAACCCAAATTCTGGAAAAACGTGAAGCACACCCGCTGCGCTCACCATAGCATCTACACCTGACGACGCCACAATCTTCTTCTAGCCTGACAGCACGCACGTCGCAAAGAGACAGCTGATGCAATCCGCAGCTCTGGTACTACGTACTTGGGCTGCGCGTGGGCACGTGCTCTCAGCGGAGAATGTCCCGTTGCCAATCACCACGAAGTCGGGCGAAAGAGCTAAAGAAGGCTATTAAGGCTAATATTGGAACAAATTCATTTCAATATCGATGAGGTATCAAACCTGTTATGGGTGCAACTGGCACTTTAAGACGCCTTCAATGTACCAGTACTAGACCATTACGTATTGAGCACTCCCCTAATCTGAAATCTCACTCATTGTCAGAGATATCAGGTATTGCACAGGAGATTCACTTTCGGAACGCACTGTTTATCTACTGGGTAGTCTTACCGTGTCCATGATACTCCAAGTCTGCAACAGCACATGTCTTGTAATCTGTGTAGTAAATTATGCCCTCTCGTGGAGTCATATCTGAAAAAAAATTCCCAGCAGGGCTTTGTTTCAAGTACGTTTACAGAGGAAATCACCCAAATTTATATGAAACAGGCATTTAAAAATGCAGTAAGGACCGAAAGCATTGACCACAACATATGAACTAGTTCACAAAGAAATAATAGAACACTTCTGAACTAGGCTAGCTTGCAACAAATAAAATAGCCTTGCACAGCTAAGCTAATACACAGCATCAAGTAAGCACAAAAAAATTCTCAGACTGCAGCTCACAATGAATCTCGACGTTAATGCGATTAGCACTGAAACATCGCAGCGATACACCACATTGCATAAGCCGAAACTCGCAATATAAGGTTTGTATGCAGATGGCTACTCTCTTGTGCGTCCCAGCGGGCAGGCTGTGCCATCTAGCGGTGCCAGCGGGAAGTCGGCCTGTGGCGCATGTATAAATAACATATTCATATAATATTCTACAGTGTTATACCACGCAGGTTCTATTCCTCCCAGCAGTTCACGCCCTTGTCGAGGACTGCCTGCCTGCCTGTCTGTCTGCCTGTATAATCCTTGAAAGTGTAGCGACGTGAATCCCTGCTTCATATACTATAGTTGCCGCTTCTCGGCCACTGCATGTTATCCAGCCGTCATGCTTACTGATAAACGCATGCTGCGAACGCTCCGTGCTTCGAATTGTTAGAACGCGCCTTATCATCTATGATGTTTGGAAACTTGTTTTTTGCATTTCTTTACTGAAACGATTGCACTACATTCGAGATTTCCGGCGTTTGCGAAAAGTGGTAAACATCGCCTTTATGCCTTTTTTAGCTATACTGTCGACGTCGCTGCTTAACCTGTGAGACCTCGCGCCACGAGCTTCGTACCACGGCTCTGATCAGCGCATTATAAACCACAGTTGACCGACATGGCTGTCTACTGTCATCGCTACGGACGGCCCTTGCGTCGACTTGTGGACCACGTTATTCCCCATTCGGTACTCGCTGGCGGTGATCAGCTACAAAAGGCCCGGTGGACTGTGCGTCGTTAGGATGTGCGTCGTCTGTAAAAAGTGCTAAACATCACCCTTTTGCCTTTTATAGGTGAGTGCACGTCTAAAGCCTTGTAAACTGCACCTGAGTGCATGCTGCATATCGCAAGCCCAATGCCTATGATTATATGTGTACAGTATGGGTGTCGACATTGTCACATATCGAGCACGCATAGGTATTCACAGACAGCAACTGCTGCGTGGCAGTAGTGAAAGGCTTTCTTTTCATGCATCTGCTGGCTTCTTTGCTTCATGTGGCCCGAGAGGGCGACTGAATGGTATTATGTTTTCTGTGCCTTGTGTCCTAATCTCCTAGGTTCACATTGATGTCAGTCCCTATCGAGACCAGATGACAAGATAAGGTTTTTGATGGCCTAAAGGATGCCGAATCTGCGCGTGAAAATTTTCAGATGTAAATCCGACATGAGATGAAATACTTTTTGTTACGAACAACTGACCTAAAGAAACGCCTTTCAAAAGTAGAAGCTTCGCTAGACGATTCTATAGATAATGCCACAGTTTTATCTGAAGAAAAAGAAATGTGTCGACGACATCAAAAGCAGTCTTTCATCTTTTTTTGATAGGCTGGATTCGGAATCTAACATAGCAAAACTCGTTCATTATATCAACAACCACATGCATAGAAAAAATTTTGCATATAGTTAGTTTGCCAGAGGCAGAGAAAGAAGACTACGAGGCTTCCGAAGCCGTCATTGCAAACATCTGCAAAGATAACTTTAAGCTCAAAGTAACGCATACTGAACGAGCACATTGCATCGGGTCTCGCACGCAAGGGCAGCACTGCTCAGAAATTGTGAAGTTTCTAAATTACAGGACAAAATGCAGTAAACCGTACACGCTAAACGAAATCTGACATCCTTAAAGGTTCGGATTTCTGAACACTTTTTACCTCGAATACAGTTCATGCTCAGGTGGCTTCACGACTTTGCTCAAGCGAATTGTCAGCCCATTGAAATATTCAAGCTGTGCTTTGATACGTTAAAGATAGGCAGGAAACTATATCGATACGAGCATTGTGCGGGCAGGGTAAGGGAATGTGTCCAGCAAAATACAAACCCTTGAAGCAGTCACCATGCGCCGAAAGACATGCCCAACAATTTTCCATAAATTCCGCCAATTTTCTTAACAAGAAATATCACCTTGCATCCTTCATTCACGCTTGTTGAGGAACGGAAACGAGGTAAATACTGAAGTTAACAATTCAGAGTCAGAAGTTTCAGATTTGCTCACTGTTTTTCGTAAAGATCCGGTGGATAGAAAAGAAGGCTGTGTTGTAATAGCCATAAGAAAGCATAAATGGTCAAACTTATTCTTACTGACAGCACTCTTGAAACTATTTCTGTTGCATGCTATTTTGCCAGCTGTAAATTTGGTTATTGGAGGATGCTACAGGCCATCCGACCTCCAACCAAATTTTTCTGAGCAACTACGGCGTAGTTTAGGCTCCGTCCTATCCAAATATAACAATCGTCCTGTACTTTTAGTTGGAATTTTTATGTTTCAAGGCGTAAAGTGACCTGCTTTGACCACCCCTGGTAGGCGCCACGCATGCGAATTTGGCAGATTTTGTTGATCTCTTACAATGTTTTCAGTTGTCTCAACTTATCGACATACCGACGCGGGACCCCCTACGCTATTCTTAATCTGCTTCTAACAGCCCACCCAAACATGCCATCGTAGAGGTACGAGAGTATATCAGTCACCATCGGTGTCATACAATGTCCCTTTAAAACTCGACCCGTGAAGCAATCGCTTAAAAAAATTTATATCATGACTATTCTCCAGCAGATCCCGAACGCTTCAACTTTGAGCTTTTCGGATTTGGATAGGTTGTTTATACGTTTGCAACTACCTTAATAGCATTCTTGGGCGATTTTCTCAAATTTTGAAAATTACATATCAGTGTAACAGTACAAAGTATACACGAATGTTTCTTTATGTGAGAATTCGGTTTCGTGGGAAACATGAAATGCTGCTACAAAAAAATACGAATGAAATAATGCTGCATTGTGAATAAAATTCCGCCTGTTGTTTCCTCTGTTTCGGTTAAGCAAATACGCGCGGTTTTTAAAAGTGAGGCTATGTCGCATCTAATAAATAAGCACCGTAAAAGTTTTTGTACGCAGCTCTTAGGGTTCCCGTTCCTGCGTTGAGCGTCGGCGTGCTTTCGTGTCCCTCAGCGTCCCTCGAAACTAGACGAACGAGCATATGGAAGGATGAAAGGGCGAACGCGGAGTGCAGTGGATGCCTAAGAGTGACGCTAAAAGGGATCCTCAGCAAAGAAGAGTTGGCAAGACGAGGTCGTAAACGTGCCGAATGTGCTCGAAAATGTAACACGGCCACGCAAATAAGCCCACGCTCTCCGGAAGGGGCGAGTAGCCCGTGCCGGAACGATCGGCGGCAGCCATCTTTTATTCCTTTCGAAACGGGGCAGCCTGCGGCTATTCAGAAGAAAGTTCACTTTTGTTCGGCATGTTAATGCATCTTTAATGCGCCCATGTCACATTGACGCGGTAAGTTTTTCCGTTTTTGTAACGTCGTTTGGGAGGCCGGTGAATGGGTTCAGCTCGAAAACTTTTGACCAATAACCGAGGGCTAATGGCGAAAAGGCGTCGAATCAGAAATAACTATTTTTTTTTGTTCGGTCAAAGTATGCATAAACAGTTTGTACACGTCATATCAGATGGGGAGCTATCTCGGTTTTTGTGACGTCGCGTGACAGATAGGTGAAGGGGGTGGGCCAAAAAGTTTTTTTACCAATCGCGGTGGGCCGATTGGAGAAATGGAATAGAAAAGTTTGGAATAGTTTTACGTTATAGCGCCCAAGATTTATGGCGTTCTTTGGCTCAACGTCCAGGAATGGCCAAACAGCGCCAAGAAATGGTATGCAGAAGTCAGTGACGCCGAGAATGAAAATTGTCAGATGAAGCGAGGCTGTATACGGGCCTAAAAATTATTGTTATGTACGTAAAATACGCAAGTATTAAAATAATGTCAAGGATGACGTGGACGATTAAGATAAAATATACACTTAAATGAAGTAACAAGAAAAAAAATGTGCCAAATGCACTAGACCCTCACTAAGACCCTTGAGCAGAAAGGTCTGGAGGCACGTGCTCTAGAACGATACCCACGCAGCACTACCCTCTAAAGAGAGGGAGGGCTACGAGTCTCTCTGGTTAATGACATGCAGTACAACATCATGTAACAAGTAAAGGACTGCCTTGGTTTCAAGCAGAGGTTCTGGGCAAGAAACTGTGTCAGATGTAAGGGGATATTGTTGTTTGTGTGCCAAAAGAAAGTATCTTCTCCGCTCTGCTTGTGCTTCCCGGCACTCCAGGAAGACGTGGAATATGGTCAGCCTTTCGCCACACCTGCCACACTTAAACCATGCCAGTTAAAAGGTAGGAATGTGCACAATATGGGTGCCTTATTCTGAGGCAGCCGAAAAGAACTTCGGATCGTCGTGACTTTGTTCACCATGGCCAGTTCTCTCAAAGTACATGGAGCTTCTTTAATGTTTACTCATCCCACAAGTGTTGCCATTAGATCCTGAGTTTTTTGCATAGGAATGGCTTCAAGTCTGAGGCAGGAACGGGGATACAACTGTGCCCAGGCACCCAACATAATAAAACCTGTTGGGTACTTGGATATGTTTTGGAGAGCAGTGAATAGAGGTCGTTTATTACCGGATTTTTGTAGTTTCGTAACGACTGTAAAGCTTTTACGACACTCAAGGAATCTGTGAATATAATGCCTTTTGGGAGTTTTACTTTGTAATGTGTTTAGTGCATAATAGCATAGGCCTCTGCCATGAAGATACTGGTTTCAGGATGTAGAACGTCAGATTCCGAAAACGCTAGTTCGACAGCCCCGAAAGAGGTGCGGCTTGTGACTTTGACGTATCCCGGTAAAACACTGGCCAGGTTTACTTGTACTGAAGCTCTCGAAAGTGCATAGCTTTGTGCACATCGGGAGCGTGTTTTGTAACACCTACAAATGATTTGTCGCAAGTAACCATTTGCCATTGCCACGGCGGTAATACCTTTACTGGCGTCAGTATGCAAAGTTCGAGGATTAGGACACGCATTTCATCACTAAGTTTTCTGACCCGAATTGAAAAAGTCTCTCCCACTGATGGCCGATTACGGAATAGCGCAGCATATGAGAGATCGTTAACGCATTGTGTAGCAAGGATGTCGAGGATTAGACTGTACTTTGAGGAAATATGTGAAGCTGCTGTAGGTTCTTTGTAGATGAAGGGGCTATTCGTTTGATTCAACATATAGGTTCTCCATAGGTCTTGTTCTGAAGGCACCTGTGGCGGGGCGGTCACCCAGGTGGTGGACGGGATCCAGCGCTTTAAGGACGCTGTGCGCGGCAGAGTGATGTACCATGGAACTGTAATTCAAACATGTGCGAACAAGGCATCTGTAGAGGTTCAATAAGCACTTCCTGTCACTTCCCCATGTCATGTGAGATAGAATTTTACGTTAGTTTATTGTCTTTGTGCATTTTGCCTTGAGATATGTTATATGTGGAGTGAAGGTAAATTTCCAGTAAAGAACGTTACCTAAAATTTTGTGCTTCTGGTTTACAAGTATTCGTTGCCCACACGCTTCTATACCGAGGTACTTCTATACTGCGATCGGAAACTAGTCCTCGGTTTTTTGTGAACAGAACACAGGAATCAGGGGGGGGTGGGGGTTAAGTTTGAATTCGTCTTCTCGAACCCATTTAGACACTTTGTTTACAGGGTCTGTCCTGAAAGTAATGTCAGCGAATTTATTGTGATGCGACTGTACGTCGGAGCACCGTCTAACCGGTTGGAACTGGTAGTGGGGGAACCCAGCTAAGCAGCGCTCCCTCGCTCTTGCGGCTATAGTTGGTAATTGTTTTAGAAACTTCATGCATCATTTTACAACGCCCTTCACTTTCCAAGAATAAAGAGGGTTAGCGAAGGGGCCCGATTTTTATTTATTTATTTGTTTATGTACCTATTTATTTATTTACCTATTTACTGTCGAGGTCAATGGCATAAGAGAGGGGAGTGGGAAAATATACAATCATAAAAACAACAAGGTACAGTGCGTTATTAGCCATATCACAAAATCCCAACAAACACTGACACCAAAGACAACATAGGGGGAATTAATTGGGTTTAATAAATAAAATAAATTTATCGTTTCTTTGTTTATGTTAACAAACACAAGTAATTTCCCCTATGTTGTCCTTGGTGTCAGTGTTTGTTGGCTTCTTCTTCCTAGCCGTTTTCAGACGTCCTCAACGTCCTTTTCTGTTCATATTTTGCTGTGGTCAAGTTTTGCTCAGATTGCTCGAGCTATCCATCATGAATAGTTCCGGCAACTTCCAGATTTACCACTCGCCCACATATTATGCTGCAGCTTTGCTCCACAAGCATTACGGTGCCAAACCATGACACGGCTATACCTTCGCTGGACGCGTTTGACTTCACAAACCTTTTAGCATTATGAGCAGTTGCCTATGCCTGTATTTACTAATCAGTTTATCTGCTTCAGGCAAGGGCTTTCGAAACGTGCGTTGTTGCAGGTGTCAGCGAAACAACAGAGGTCGCTTCAATTGCCGCTCCGAATCTAAATACGCAGACGCATGACGACAATCAGTAAATATATGTCCTTTGTGGAAGTGAAAGCACTGTTTGAGCTTTTACGCAAACACTGCATTGAATAAGCACGCTAATGAAAGGCAGCCCTGCTAAGTTTATTTGTAACGAAAAAAAAACATAAATCCCTGCTCACGAACAAAACTATAGAGGAACGCTTACTATCCACTGGGCACAAGCGCCTTTAGTAAAGCTGGTGAGCACAACAATTATTTTAAATTGCATTTCTATACATTATGGCAAATTCACTGGTTTCATTTTCCTCAGAATATCGCCATTAGCCAGATATTCTTCAAGACCTGTGCCTTATTCGATTGAATGTCAGCGCTCTACGCAATTCCTATAAAACAACATGGCGATAAATGCACTATTGCAACCTTCCGCATGAAATAGACGTAGCAGGCTAAACGTGCAGCTGTGGTCGTCGGGAGGAAACATTGTGCAGCATCACAGCTTGCGCGGCATATCTGCAGCTGGCACTACATAGGCTTGAATCATTACTCACTCACACAAAAAAAAATATCTATAGTGCTGCTTACACAGGTCGAGCGTACAAAACGTTCCAGACACAGGAATGGAATGCGATGCTGTTTGAAATTACAGAGCAGGCTGCACAGAAAAATAAAAGAGCCTGAAAAAACCATGTCCCGCCGCTGTTTTAAACCGGGGAAATAGCACGACTACCCCGAAAACATGGAAGCAGGCATGTTCGGTTTTTTTGTACTTTTTCCCCGCACTAACCACGTCGAGCGTAATAGAACCGCTGCTGCTGGAAATTAATATTATGACCCTGTAATCAGCAGCATAACTCTATAGCCACCGACCACCATGGGTTCTTTTCTTAGTAAAGAACGACGGAAAGCTAAAGACACATTTTCGCGGATAACGTATGGCGAATGCATTGAAGTGCAACCATGAAGAAGGAATGATCTTATTACTCAAAACAATTTTCGTTTTACCGATGTAAGCTGTTATAATTTCGGTATCGATGTATCCCTGCAATACCACAGCTGCTGGAACCATCCCGGTCACTCATAATAGACCCTACTGTAAAGTTTTCCATAAAGACAAAAATTCACCGTCCGATGAATGCTCCTCCATAGCGCGTTTGAGTCAACAGGCCCGCTACACACCATATGTTTTGTGAGTGGTGTGAGATGAAAGACGAGCCCCTACTGAGCTCATTGACAAGGCTATCGAGTGCAGTCGACACATGACGGGCACTGGCTCAACCATGTATAGTGTGGACGGGGCGTCACGTCGTTGGCTAGCCACTAAACGTTCCCATGCGCGCGCGAAGCGTGCATATTATCTAACGACTGTTTGTTTCAGGTTTGTATAACGCCGTCATAAATTACCGTATGCGTTTGTTTGATGATATAGAGATGTACTTGGCCTTGCACTTTATTTTTGAGAGAGAGATACCAAAGAGAGGAAAGGCAGGAATGTAAAATAGACGAGCGTCCTGTTTGCTAATCTACACTGATGATGGAAAGAGGGAATAGAAAGAAGAATAGACGAAGGAAGTGATGATTGTGTGTGCAGTGAAGCGCCATGACACCAAAGTGGAGTTCCATAGCTGGTGATATGCGTTGATGACATCTGGGACGACCAAAGAGCCAGTGGTCATTGCGCGAATAGGAGGCTGCTGGTGAGTTTTTCTTTGAGCTGTAATAGGATCAGTGACCTGCTCAGCGTGCGATATGCGATCGTAACGTCCTCCGTTAGCGACAATCAGTTCAATTTAGTGACCATATTGTATTTCGGGCACGCAAGGAAAACCATTTCACGTCGTTCTCAACAAATCGTTTCTTCACTGCATGGTGGCACCGCAGCGCATTGGGTACTTTTTTGTCAATATGTTGGTGATTTCGTATCGTTTGTGATACCGCAGAATATGAAGCTGGTAAAAATGAGTCCTAACGGAAAAAAACGACTGTCTTAAACAGCATGCTATACATACACTGGAATCGCGCATTATCGCATAACCGTCGCCTAATGGTAACGTGACCAGACATAAAGGTGTCCAAAATATCATATTATTAGGCGGTTATAATATCACTACGAGTAAATAATTTTTGCTTTCGAGAGAATTTAGTATTGCGACTCGCTTTCACACCTGGAAAAGCACTTTTGTGTAGCGCGTCTGGGGCAACAGCAACATGTATCGGAAGTTTTTTCATGTCACTATATAATTTTACTATTTATACTTTTCGTGTACCCATAATATTTGATCAGTTAATTAAGAATGGTAGACTAATTATGTGATCATACGGAATGTGAAAAATAATCTGTGTATTTATACGCAACGGCAAGCAACACGATCTTCGTTCTGTTCAGCTACATGGCGTTTATGCATTTCTTTATCTTGATACAACTGCACAATTTACAAATACAAATGCACAACTTTCCGGAGCAGGTGTTGCGCATATACATTCTTTTGTATTTGGATAATAAAAGTAAAAGTTACAATATGCGCATTTGTACGCCAGAACGCAGACTGATAATTAAATATACTAATTCATTAGACATAATGCTAGAATCTATGCCTAGTCTAAAAATTTAATTAGGACTGGCACTATACACAGCATGCTAGGCCACTGGGGACGGTCGTATCAACTTTTACTAAGTTTCCTTTTAACGGTACTTTCTGCTAAGTAATGGTTGCCCTTGCTCATAAGTGTTTTACTCAGCAAGTAAATTGATAGTAATGAATGATAAGTTCAGTAACTACATTCACTACTACCTTTTCACTGCCCTTTTTTGTAAGAGAAAATGTCAAACATCTCTTTGCGGCCACGTACGCTTCAAACCTGAGTTAACTGAGTGCCCTGAAAAATATTGGTCATTTGCTCTTGGATTTTCAATTCAGAACCTCCAAGACAAACTTTCTTTGCAATAAAATGCTCCACCTTTCGATCGTCTACAAGAAAACGAGTCGCGTCAGAAAAATAGAAGATCTGCTACTTCTGACAGTTGTGGAAGCCGAGAAAGCTGCATGCACGCAAATACTGTGTAGTTTGATTGCTCCGTTCGCGTCGGATTCACGCTTCGAACGGGCAAACTGAATTGTGTGATTCAAGTGGCACATCTAAGTTCCCTCATTGCGGAGGATAAACGTGATCGGCAAGATCAGAATCAGGAGTCAAATAGTTCCGTGCTTTGTTTTCTGCTGTTCGGCGTTGCAAAAGTGAAGTGTTTCCACCTGATAAGCTGTTGCGCGTGCTCTTTATCATTCATGCTCCGTGAACTGTTTTATTGCTTCAGGCGCTTGTACGTGCAGTAATGATTTTGTTGTTTGCAAGCGCTCTGGCTTTTACCACATTGCCAAAACGTGAGCAACCTTGCAAACACGCGGTTGCGTGTAAAATATAGGATGGCGCCTCAACACAAGAGCCGAAAACAAAGAAAATACAAGAGAGAGAGAGAGAGAGAAAGCAAGGACAGGAAAGGCAGGGAGGTCAACCAAACTACGGAAAATGCCGGCACATGTACTTAAACCACGTGCTGCCTTGTCCAGCAATTACAGCTTGTGGAGAAAGCGCGCGGTTTTTGTTTATACTCGCTATGTCGTTGGTAAGCCGTAGTACAGATTTGTAGAGTGATTTGCACCGACGTCGTACGTACTTTTTTTTATTTTTTCCCTCGTGTGGTAACCTGCTTTGAAGGCATTTGCAGCTCTTTGTAGAGCTTCTAGCGAAGAAATAGCATTTACAGAGGCCCCTAGCACACGATTGCACCAATGTTTCGAAGCGCGTTTTTTTTTTTCATTTTTCGTAGAAGTCGTAATACAATTTTGTGAATGTCGCGCTTTCTTCACGGATGTTGGCTTCATATTTATTTCGTTTGAAAAATATTTCGAGCCATATATGTGCCGCAACATCTCTTCAGGCGCTTTTCAATGCGTTTAAAAAACTACAACTTAGCCGCAAGACCGCTCAAAATGGTTATAAATATTTATTTGCGTTGTATACTGAACAACAGTGGCTTTATAGAAAATCGAAATAGAGTTGCCCTCATATAGGGTAAATAAGCGTTCGGGCTCCCAAACATTTTTTCATGGAAGAGAAAGTTGCCTTTGGACGCTAATTTAAATGAAGCTGATGTGGTGATAAATACACATGTGGTTTTTTTTTTTCCTTCATTTAAGGCCAGGGGGCGGGAGATAGCTCTTTCTCGTACATGTCGCAGTAAACCAACAGACGCCAGGTAACGAGACGGAAAACGTCGTTTGCTTTGGCCATTCTCTAACATGCTGATTTAATTTTATTCACTGATCTCGGGATGCCTATTGCCCCCAAAAAAGGAAGAAACAAGCCTTGCTTGCTACCGACTTTTTCACGTATAAATCGTACAACAGGGAACCGCAGTGGGAGGACGCCACGATGCAATGTGAAAAAAGCAGCTGCCGCGTAGCCCGGTCCTTTGTCGAGCGAGCAGTTTGATTTTGCCGCACCTTCGGCACGATGGAGCATAGCGCTCTGGTGAAGGTTTATAAATAACGCTTGATATCGTGAAAATCTCTTAGTGGTACGAAGTGCGGATCAATAGAAGATAGGCGCTTTAAAGCAAATAATTAATTTCGATTCTTCTTATCGCGAGTAAATCGCATGAAACTTGCTTTTAACACTGCATTAAGCACCACAAGTATTTGCGGTTAAATGCGCATCAACTTATTATTTGGTTTGTTGTGTTGTTTATTCTCGCAGACAAAAAAAAAATTGGGCAGCAGGGAGCATGGAGGCTCCTTAGTACACTGGGAGTATGGTGAGCATAGCTTACGACCGTAATGGGGAGAGGCAGCGCGAATAAAATAAACAAAAGGTTATAGAAAGGTGACATTACTTCGCGCTTCTTTGCACCAAGGTAGCTCGGTAATGTAGAGGTTTGAGGAAGAGGGTTGTATCGGTTCCGCAGGCTGTTGTTGCGTTACCGCGCGGCACAAATGAAAATTGTAATATTATACATCTCAATTATTCCCACATGTTCGCGGGGGTACACAGTTGATGCCTGCGTCAGGGCACATTTAGGATCAGCATTATACCGAAGGGAAGCTTTCAATGTGGAGTCAGCGGGTTTTGGTGCTACGTTGGCTGCACTGCATAAGCCTGCTGCGGAGGTTATTGCTATGCGTTACTGCGCAGATAGCGTAGGAATTATGTGTTTCTCAATATTCTTGCCTAAATCCACATAACTGCACGCATGCGAGATAGAGACCGAGGTTTCTTTAAATGAAAGCGTTGCAAAACATAACAGAATAAAAAAAGGACATGTTTATTTCATTGGCCAGGCTCACATCGTTCTTTTTTTTCTTTTTCGGCATTCCAAAAGAAGCTAGTCACAGCGGAGATGTTATGACATCTCCGCTGTGACTAGCTTACACACATCAAGAGTTAAGCCTCACTTTCTCATTCTAGACAGCGATTAACGCGCGGGAGGTGTGATGAGGGCCACTAATTAGGAATGATTGTGGCACAGGACAAAGAGAAGCAGCAGTACAGTACTATAATTTTTTCACAGCCACATTAAAAGTGTGCAAATTCATTTATTATACTCGTACGAGAAGGAGACGTTCTATTTGTTCTATTTCGCACACCAGAGTAATATTAACGTTGCTGTTTCCTTATAGAGTTGTACGGTCTTCTTACACTGATGATTACGAGGCAGATGATCACTCGCTGCAGCTGCCCACAAACCATCTTCCATGAACGAGCACCATTCTCACAACGACGAAAATGCACCTACTGTGGTAATACTTTCACACATGTTAAAGCTCTTCATTTCTTTTTATTGGTTGCGTTCTTTCGATGATTTCTTTATTTTTCCTATGCGAGAGCTGCTGTTATGACTCAGCACGTGTCTGCCGGCGAAAAGATGTGTTTATAATATCTGAGCGAATAACGAAACTCACCCACGATGCTCAAGCAGCTCGCATTCACAAAATCTCCACCAATGCCCCGGATTCACAACCTCGAGCACAGATTGGTAGCATTGCAGTGAAATCCCATTTTGTTTCCACCGTATGGAAGCCCTGGTGCTCCGTTACTGGCAGTAAAGCGTTGCTAGCTCTGCATAAAAGCGCGAAAACTGCAGTCTGCAAATGAACCGGACTCGAAGAATTCCACACGCTGGGAACTATAAATATATATCTTTTTTTCCTTTTGTTGTATTTTGCTGTCTAACTCCGTCCATGTAATTTGGTCTCGTTTCAAGGGTGTGCCATATTATCGTGCCTGAACTAACGTTAGCTTCAGCAGCCGCGAGCTTTTGCCTTTGCCCGTGCACGTCCATTTCTCGGCTTTGTGAACTACCGGCCAGGACCAAATGGCTTCGTTTATGGCCGCCGGCAAGGCGATAAAAGCATACCAAAAAAAAAACATTGTCTTCCATGGCTGGAAATACCCTTTTTATATGTATTCGCATTGCCTAAGAGCCGTGTAGTATAGGGCACCCCAATTCCATACTTGTCACAATTTTAGCTGTGTCAGTGGGCCAATTTCAGAGACTCAATCGCTCCTTTATGACTCCGTCTTCTAAGAAGAGTTTCCCTTACAGTTCTTTCTATCAACAAACATATTAGCGGCGAGGACGTGTGGTGCCTTTATCTGCCGGAAGCGCCTCGATTGCGTAGTGTGAGGGATAACGCGGTGCGCTCCTCGTAGGTTTGGCTAGCATCGCTGAATAAAAACGCCACGTGGGAGCCCTCCCGGAGGTTTCTGTAAGTATTCTCGGAAGGATAGAAGTTTTTACGGTGAATATAATAATTCCGGGCAAACAGAAAGCACAGTATGGTTTACAGACCGAACACGTACAGTGTGCGTCCACTGCGCGCGGTCGCCACGATTGAGTCCGCCGAGCCGGTTCCTTGCGTGAAAGGTAGGCAGTCGCTGAGAGCAAACTATTGAAATATGTTCTTGTAGTGGGTTGTCTGGTGGAACCTTTCGTGTGATATGCATGTGGTCTAAATAGTACTCCTTCATGAGAAAAAGACGCAGCTGCTGAGATGGTGTTGGTGACATTTCCGTTTTCTTGGTAATTCCATGAACTGAGAGGGACACGGGAAGCGGCCGGAGGCACCAAATTGCAGTTGTTGCGAAATTTGTGTACTTGAAGCAAGTTGGTAATGGGTCTCGGTGACTAACCGGAAAACTGGACAATGTAGCCTATGGCCTCCGCGCTGTCAAATAAGCTAAGTGGTGCGAAGTTAGCCGTGAACGATTATGCACGTGCGCTCTGAGGGTCCCAACGGTTCTGCGTGTGGTGAGCAGGCGCTTACATGAGATAACAATCGTTCCAGCTGTCGCAGCAATCAGCGGGGGGTCAAGCGCGTTGGAAGCGTTAGTCTTTCATGCAGTATAGTGTGGGGATCTGAGTCCCATACGTGTTCGATGAGGCGGGAAAACTGTAGCGCAAAAATCCGTAAAACTGCGCGCTGCATTATTTAACTACTTGCACATAGATAGTCCCAGTGATTTACCTGCGATGAACATGAACAGACACAGATGATCAATGAAAGTAAGCTTCGTTTTCAGGTGATTGACGTGGGTATCCCAGGTTAAATCGCGACTGACAACAATGCCAAAAAGTCTGTGGATCTTCATTTACTCAACTGGGCAACCATCCACGTACGACAAGGTAGGAAACCATACGTTTTAATGCGCATTTTCTGCAGATACACTCAATCATTGCCTGTGATGATATTCAGATGTTAACGTTGCCACCTTCCAGGCCTTCGCACGAATTTGTAGCTGAATTTGGACGCACGCATTTGGACTAGTTGGTTAACACCAACTAGTCCAGTGCTTAACTCTTCTAAATTGTTCAATGGCCTTGGCAGAGACTGAACTGAAAAAAAATATTTTTTTTTCAGTTGAAATTTCTTAAATTTACTACCATCTCGATCCCAAAACCTCTAGTTTGTATGTCAAATCTAAAAAAAAATATTGGAAGAATGCATTTGTGAAAATTATTTCCATTCAGTAAAAACCCGTTGTTGCGAGGAAGACGTGAGAGCACTTTCGTCCCTCTTGAAGGAATTGTTTCTAATGTCTTTGCATCAAAGTAATAAATTTGTTTAAGTTTTTTTATAAATGTCACCCTACTGATCTTTTTTGGTGGAAAGAAGCAGAACTACATTTAAACAACCGAGAAAACTTTAAATTGCTTGTAGGAGTGGAGTGTAGCGAGTAAATAGTGGAGGTTTAGATATAGGCCAAAGCGTTCAAGTGGTCGGTCCGGGTACCACACTCGCTTAAAGAAGTAAGCCTTCGGCTTTAAGAAAACAATCAACCCTGCCTGGATACTAAAATGAGGCTTTCGAGACATTTTAGTTGGCTCTAAATTCAGTGCCTTTGAAATATATTTTTGTGCCGTTCTTAAAAAGTGATAATTCAGGAAGTTCTAGCATTCTAAATATTTTTATACAAGAAATCATACATTCAATTCATGTGGAAAAAATCTATACGAACAACTTTGCATTATACAGAAATAAGCATCGTACTGCTAGCAGAGAGCGCACCCAGTGTGCACAGTTTAGACTCCTTTACATATCTAAAAGCTTGGCGTCACTACCTCATAAAAGAACCTTTAAAATCATGAAATATAAACTGAGGCTCAGCAATTCTGAGAGAACAGAGCTAAAACTCATTTCAATCCAGGGTTAACAAAATTGTCAAGAAGTGGAACTAATAACAATTAAGAGAAACCTAGTCGGAGAGGCCGAACTAAGGCGCGTAATTTCGATCGCTCTTCAGAGGAAGCACGGGTGTTTAGCCTATGTATAACCACGGAGACATGAGCAAGGTTTCAAGGACTAAATAACTAAAAGGTCACCACTCCTGCCAGTCCTTGAAGGTGGTCGAACAGCGAAGCTGTGTTAGTTGCACCGAGTTTTATGCCATGCAAGTCAAACTTCGCAAGCAGTTGAACTAAGCTAGAAAGGATCGACACATATGAAAAACCTTAGCTAACGTTGCAGATCAGCAGCGACAAGATCATGATGCTTTGGCTGGCATGATTAAAAATTGGAAGAGTTGGAAAATTGTGAGAGGCGCAATAATTTCCTTTTTTATGGCTCGGTGGATTCTAATGCCAATGAGACGGCAGCCCAGTCTAAGGAACTCATAAGTCAGTGCACTGCGAAGCTTGAATTACCTTCGTTAGGTATTGAACGTGCGTACAGGCTGGGTAAGTCCTGCGAAGGAAAAAATCAGCCCATCATTGTTCGCTTCAATTCTTTTAATGACCGCCAAGCCGTTTTTGCAAAAGCATCCAAGCTCAAGGGATCGACCATTGCTATACTTGAAGGCTTTTCCCGTACTGTTCGTGATAAGCGAAAAAAATTATTGGCGTATGCCAAACAAAACAGCGAAGAAGGCTTGAAACCAGTTCTGAAGTTTGATACGCTTCACTTGGGGAGCAGGCGCTTTCAATGGGACAGTAAAGCCGGCGTTTCACGGAAGCAATGACAAAGTATTGTTAATGTTGCGATGTGCCCCGTCAGTGTTCTGTTAGCCAACTGCCGCAGTGTAAAAAATAAAGTTGATGATTTTCACTTTTTTCTTCGTACCATCCAACAGTCCATTGTTTTGGGAGCAGCATCTTGGCTTGACCCGACTATCGCAAGCACTGAAGTATTTTCGGACACGTACGAGTGTTTTCGTCGAGACCGCTGTGCACGTGGCGGAGGGGTGTTTATTCTTGTCCATAATAGTGTCGCGAGCATGCAAATGGAATTTCCTGATGATGAAACTGAATCGATTTTCTGTAAAGTAATGCTGCCGAATGGGAAAGCAATTGTTGTTGGTTAATTTTATAGGCGTCCTGGTCCTTCTGTAGAACCACTAGTTCATTTATCCAATTTTCTTGAAACTATTAACAATCAGTGCCTTCTTCTAGGGGTGGGGACTTTAACCTTCCAGATACTGACTGGTCAGCTGGGGAACCAAGAGATACTGCTCGAAGGAGCCTATACTCAACTTTCTTTGATATTTTAGATCAGAAAATTTTCTATCAGTATGTGCACGAGCCATCGCGCAGTGACGGAACAGGTCCCGTACTCGACCTTTTCCTCTGTAACGTACTTGATGCTGTATGCAATGTACGGGTGTTGCCAGATTTGAGCGATCACAACGTTCTTCTCGCAGATTTGTCAGTTCTGTATGTGAAGGTTGCAAAAACACCTAGTCCAAAGATTTATGCCTACAGCAGGGCCAACTACGAGGCGATTAGCGCTGCTTTCGAGTAGTTCCTTCCAACTTTTGATGCATCGCAGGTAATCTAGATATCGAACAACTGTGGAAAACTTTCAAATTGACATGGTTTGAACTACGTGAAGCTTTTGTCCCTTCACGAGTTATATCAAGTAGGTGAGCTCGAGACAAACCCTGGTTTAACACAGAGTTACGTGCCCTTATTCGACGACAGCGACGAAATTATCAAAGATACAAGGCGTCTAATTTGCCACAACATTTGGCCTTGCTGAAGCAATAAAAATTTAATTTAGTCAAAAGTCTGACATCGCTAAGGACTTGTTTTTTTTTTTAATCTAGGAGAAAGACTTGCCAGGGATACCTAACAATTCGATATGCCTGATGATTGGGAATTAGCGTGAGTCGTGCTCATGCACAAGAGTAGGGTGCGTAACTCCGTTCAGAACTACAGGCCCGTTTCCTTAATTAGTATAAACTGCAAAATTATGGAGCATCTGATATGCAGTTGCGTTTTGGCCCATTTAACTAAACATAAGCTCCTAAGCCCCTGCCAACATGACTTCAATCGTGGTTTATATTGCAATACACAGTTGGTAGAGTTTATTCACGATTTAGCCTCGGCAGTTGATAAGCAACACGTTGTGGGCCGTGTTTTCTTAGATTTCAGTAAAGCATTTGATGTAGTCGCACACAGTCTCCTACTCTCCCAATTAAAAGCTTGCAACTTGGATGGTGAAGTAATAGCGTGGATTGTCGAATATTTGTCATTGCAGAAACAGGCTGTTGTTCTGAACGGTATATCTTTGCGATATGCATCAGTTACGTCGGGAGTTCCCCAATGCTCGTTGTTGGGGCCACTATTGTTTTTGTTGTATATTAATGATATTTCGACTGGTATACAGTCTTCATTCAGGATGTTTGCCGATGATTGTGTTGTTTATAGAGTCGTAGATGCCATTTCCTATTCACAAATCCTGCAAGTTGACCTAAATTCTTTAGCAGACTGGTGTGTGCGTTGGGATATGTAATTAAACATAAATAAGACTGTTCACGTCACCTTCACCAGAAAACGAGTTAATCATTCGTATAGGTATAGAATTCATGATTCAACTCTAAATATAAGCGAGGAATTTAAATATCTAGGTGTGTTTTCTACTTTTGATTTACGATGGAACAAGCATGTCAACTATATTGGAAATAAGGCACCATCAGTTTTGGGATTCTTGCGGCGCAATTTTAGTCATTTACCGGGTAACTTAAAAACACAGTTGTATTTCAGTCATGTACGTTCAATACTTGAATATGGATGTGTGTGTGGTGACCCACACACATCTGAGCTTATCAATAAATGAGAAAAAAATCCAGATTAGGGCAGTTAGATTTGTTCTTCATAACTATAGCCGGCAGCTTAGCATGACAGAAGGCAAACTTAAACTTAAGTAGTAAGAGCTGAAGGGTCTTATATTTTTCCACGATCTTTATTATTCTAAAACAGGTATAGGCCGCAAACAATATATCCAGGCACCACACTACATATCTAAGCGACTTGACCACTGTTTGAATGTCAGGGCATTTTCTTGTAGGGCTGACGTCTTCCATTATTACTTTGTTTTAGAACTGTTCGAGATTGGAACAGTCTACGATTGAGCATTGTATGCAAGACCAAAAATTATGCTTTTTTCCACGCATTGAAATAATTTTTTGATGTATTTATTCAAGTCTGTAACCTCCCTGCTGTAATGCCCTACGGGGCAATGCAAGTAATAAATAAATAAATTAATAGATAGATCAATAAATAAATAAATACATAAACGAATAGATTCTTGTAAATCTTTTGTTTCACTATTCTTTCACCTCATCTTTTTTTGCTTTTGCGCGCTTCGCGTGGTGAGAACGTTTTAGGAGTGCTTTTCGTTTTTCGGCTCTCCCAATGCTTTCTTTTTGCGCATGATGTTTCTGTTTGTGTTTTGCCGTGCTTTTATTCGCGTGCAAGCTGCTCCACCACTTTTTTGCACTGACGCCCGCGGTAGGCAGCTTCTTCCTCAGGACTACGCACTACTCGGGGTCTTCCCATAGTTATAGCTGGGACGGAATGCGCAAAACCGCTAATCCGAAGCTCCGTTTATTGGGCGCAAGGCCCGCCACTGCAGATGCGGGCGGTGCAAAGGTTTTGCCGACCGGAAGGATTGGTTTACTGTGCCCAGCGATTGACAAGGGATACAAGGAGCGCGTGACTGCCGGCACTTCTTGCTGGCGCACGAAGTACCGGCATCCATGCGCACCTAGTATCGCGTTTCAATCGCTGGGCATTACTCGCTGGCCGCAAACCGCCAGCAGAACATTTGTTCCTTTCGCGGCAGGGCGCAATCAATCGTGGATAAATTGGATGGCGATCTGGCTCGAGCGCCAAAAATGCACTGTGTGACAATCGCAGACAATTCGTGTATAAGAAAAAATTATCGCAGAGGAAAAAGGGGTCACTCCAGCCCCTTTTCCCCGGTTAGCTCTTCTTTTCTTTTCCCCCCAGGTAACGTGGCCCCTTTTTAGAGAAGTCCGCAATGACGGCAAAGGGCCCGCATAAACAGCTTCTCTGCAAAACTGCATTGTGAAGTAAACAGAGAGGCTAGTGTGGTGTTATCTTCCGTGCTTTAAGTTGAGGTAATCCAAGTAAGCAAACTCCAAATTTATTTCGAGTACCTAGAATGTGTGTTTAAATTTCACTTACAACCTTTCGTATGCCAACAATCCGGCAGAACCCAACTGACTAGGACTGTCCATGGCGATACGTATAGAATAGAGTCCAATACCGCGACGGGACGTATTGCCACCGTCTAAGTGAGTTATGTATGAGGCGTGTACTACAGTGGGAGTGATTTTTCGTGCTTCCTTCCCTAAGAACAATCGCAAAGTCTCAAAACACCTTGAAATTCCTTGAAGTGCCTGATAACGCTAAAGCAGTGAAAATTTTTTCATGCTATAGCATTCTTACGATACGCCACGCAGGTTCTAGGAGGCAGACTATGTATGTATGTATGTATGTATGTATGTATGTATGTATGTATGTATGTATGTATGTATGTATGTATGTATGTATGTATGTATGTATGTATGTATGTATGTATGTATGTATGTATGTACGTACGTACGTACGTATGTATGTATGTACGTATGTATGTATGTTGTAGGAATGTATGTAAAGCAAACAAAGCTTTGGGAGCAATGCAAAGGGGGTAGGCAACGGGGGAGGATCAGGAAACAGCAGACTTTTGGAAGTATGGTGGGCAGATTGCTCCAGAAAAACTGGCCACCCTATAAACGTAATGCCTCATGACCTCGAGCGTACCGGAATCTTCGAAGAACGCCAACATAATCTTCATTCATAACAAAGGGGATGCCAAAGCCTTGAAAAATTATAGACCAATCAGCTTACTGTCCGTTGCCTACAATGCATTTACTAACGTAATCGCAAATAGAATCAGGAACACCTTAGACTTCTGTCAGCCAAAGGACCCGGCAGGATTTCGTAAAGGGTACTCAACAATAAAGCATATTTACACCATCAATCAGGTGATATAGAAATGTGCGGAATATAAGCAACCCTTATATATAGCTTTCATTCATTGCTAGAAAGCGTTTGATTCAGTCGAAATATCAGTAGTCATACAGGCACTACGGAATCAGGGTGTAGACGAGCCGTGTGTAATAATACTGATAGATATCTATAGCGACTCCCCAGCCAGCTTAGTCCTCAATAAAGAAAGCGACAAAATCCCAATAAAGTAGGGAGTCAGACAGGCAGATACGATCACTCCAATGCTATTCACAGCGTGTTTACAGGAGGTATTTAGAACCCTGGATTGGGAAGAATTGGGGATAAGAGTTAACGGAGAATACCTTAGAAACGTGATTCGCTGATGATATTGCCTTGCTTAGTAACTCAGGGGACCAACTGCAGTGCATGCTCACTGACCTGGAAAGGCAAAGCCGAAGGGTGGGTCTAAAAATTTATCAGAGGAAAACTTATGTTTTACAGTCGTCTCGGAAGAGAAGAGCAGTTTACGATAGGTAGCGAGGCACTGGAAGTGGTAAGGGAATACATCTATTACGGGCCAATAGTGACCGCGGATCCGGATTATGAGACTGAAATAATCAGAAGAATAAAATTGGGCTGCGGTGCGTTTGGCAGGCATTCTCAGATCATGAACAGCGGGTTGCCATTATCCCTCAAGAGAAAATGTATAACAGCTGTGTCTTACCAGTAATCACGTACGGGGCAGAAACCTTAAGGCTTACGAAAAGGGTTCTACATAAATTGAGGACGACGCAACGAGCTTTGGAAAGCAGAATGTTGGGTGTAACGTTAACGGATAAGAAAAGAGCAGATTGGGTGATGGAGCGAACGCGAATTATTAGCATCTTAGTTGAAATCAAGAAAAAGAAATGGCATGGGCAGGACAAGTATGAGTAGGGAAGATAACCGGTGGTCATTAAGGGTTACGGACTGGATTCCAAGGGAAGGGAAGCGTAGCAGGGGGCGGCAGAAAGTTAGGTGGGCGGATGAGATTAAGAAGTTTGCAAAGACAACACGGCCACAATTAGTACATGACCGGGGTAGTTGGAGAAGTATAGGAGACGCCTTTGCCCTGCAGTGGGCCTAACCAGGCTGATGATGATGACAGAACACTGGGTATGTGGCGCCCAACTACTGCGGGTCTTCAACGAACCACATTGGTGCCACCTTGCATTAATGGGTTTGTGCCAGCAGATGTGTGCAGCTCCTCAGCGAACGTCTATGACGCCAACTTGAGCAGCTGCGCATGTGCTACTGGGAGCGTACTGCTGTACAATGAAAAAAAAGTATTCTTCAAATTTCTCCGATGCTTGGAGGAATTGAAGCTCCGTCAGAAGGTTTCCTCAATGACAGAAGCCTGATGTTTTAGAAACTTAGGCTGTGGCGCATCCTAACATTAGTTACTTTTGCGCCATAAGACCTTACATAACTAACTGACATGCCTTTACAGGCTGCGCCGCAAATGCACTGGTTCTATTGTCCTATTCAATGAACATCATTCAGGCCAACGCTTTCCTGAAGTGCGTCACGAATGCACTAGGTATGTGCCGCTCCTTAGTTAACCTCTCCCCATCTCGGGTCACCGAGTGTTTGTAGCTGGGTGTGCGACCAGTGACGTAACAATGCTAAGCATTAGCCGGCACAGGCTTGCCACACTTCTCATCTCCGAGGGCACGCGGCCCGACTAGTTGGCAGTGTCTAGATGAGGCAGCGTGACAAAAAAAAATGTGCCCGAGAGAGGCCTTGTTGCCGCATGAAGCGTTTCTCGGCATCCGGACGCACCGGCACGCGATACATTTCGGATGCAACGAGCAGGCTTCGCGATGGCGCCGCTAGATGGTGCTGAGTGTCCTGACGGCAGTGCAAAAGAAGAATCACGCCGCAGTGCATGTTTCATACAGAGCTTGTTTCTACGGTGACAGTACGTTCTGTCACTATGCTGATTCAATGCTACACGCATTACCATCTACAGTCATCGCGTGTTAGGTTCTCCCGAATTTTTCGCCTCTCTCCTACAAATATTTATGCCACGGCGATCACAAATCACAACACACACATATCATTTTTTTAAGTTTTTTATTCACTTCGGCTAAGCATACAACGAGGATTGTTTTACTGTGCACACGACTCACAACAATAGTGCCACTTTTTGTGCTTCATTTATTGATTTTATACGTACGTAGGTCTTCTATATTAACTAATAGTCGCCTTCTCCATCATGGCAGAGATCCCTGCTATGCTGGTCAACTGTGAAACCACAGGTATCTTCAAAATAGCTGATGCATTCTTGAGGCACTGAGTCCTTCACTTCTCTGCTTGTCCACAGTACACAGACTACAAACATGCAAAAAGATGATAAAATTTGCTGTAAACTGTGTTTGATAAAGTAAAATGCAAAAAAGTCAAATTCGAGAAATATCAGAAATATCCACCTTTTAAACAATACCGAGGGATTATAAGCTTTGCAAATTGCAATGTTGCCTGCATATGCGGGCCTCCTTCACGCTCGCAAAACACTTTTATGTAGCAAGGAACTCAGCAACAGAAAACCGTATCGGGAGTGTTCCATGTCGCTCTACAATTTTCTCATTGACACTTTTCACCTCATTGTAATATTTCACAAGGTGATTAATTTGGATTGTTCATGTACTTAGGCGGAATGAAAAAAAATTGAGTATCTCCAAGCGGCCGTATACAGTATTACGATTGTTCTGTCCCGCTACGTGACCATTTGCATAAATTTAAACTCTGTGAAGTTAGCTAGGACACCCTGTATAAGCCGTCTAAGCCACGTCAGTCTGCCCTAAACACGCGAACGAGGCGGAGGAAATCACGATGGCCGTGGCTCTTCAATCCGAAAAAAGCCCAATTAGCACTTTCTCTGACTCACGAACGGCGGTCAGGGCTTTCTCGTCCGCTGTAGTTTCTAAACACGCCGCCGACATTGTCAACAGATCCTTTCGGACTTGTATGGGCGAAGAAACTGGAGGTCATAGCATAGCATGGTTCCAGGCCCACGTGAACGATATAACTAACCAAGCGGGTTACCAGTGCCTGGCACGTGAATTCACGAACTGCGCCCGAGCTAATGGTCTGGTCTGGCTCTCCCACAGGATTGCCCCTGTAGGAGAGCCACAGAGAACATTAGCGACACAGCAGGAGGAAATTCCTCCCCCCCCCCCAGCCCAGAACTGGACACGGCTCAGACCGTTACCTTAAGGCTCCTGCAGACGGGATCCTACTTCATCCCCAGAGCGCTTAGTTGGATAGAACCAACTTCCAGCAGTGGTGCTACAAATGCGGTCACGCATGCTGCTCCTTCGACCACATGCTCTGGCTCTGCCCGTACAACGCGGACTCCGAACTTCAACACAAGTCTAAGTGGGACGCTTTGCTGAAGAGCTCGGAATTCACGCACCAACTGCAGGCTGACCGGAGGGCCCGCGACGTCGCTGAGAGTCCCCACCTCCCTGTCCCGTCGTGGGCGAAATTTGTGCAAACGCATTCAACCGCGGCAAAGTTCAACAAGCACGTAATTCCCCTTAGCAAAAAGCTAAATCGCGCTAATCTTCAGAAAAAGATAGACGGCGCCTATATAAATGGATTGACTATTCTTCTCGGCCAAAACCCACAAAGCGGAGGTTCCCTTAAGCTCGATAGTTACCGAGGCAGGTTTTTGGCAGGGTGTTCTTTCCAAATTACTCCAAGAAAGTTTGAACCACCTCCCAATTGATGACCCGTTCAGAGTGCGTAATTCAGAGGTTATAATTGATTGTTTCTCTCACGAAACGAGATTATTGGAAGCTATCTTTGCTTTTTCGATTGAAATTACACACCTGTTTTATTCCATTCCTCGAAGTGATATTTTAGCGATAGTGCAGGACTGTATTGAATTTCCGGGAACTGAAGCCTTCCAAAACGATGCGGGTATTTCTATGGAAAACTTTTTAACGCTTTTAGATTTTTATTTTTCTGCTACTTTCGTAAACTTTGAGCGCTGTAGATCCATTCAGCCTGGGGGAGTGTGCATAGGCTCATGCATCACCCCCGTGTTGAGTGAATTGTTTTTAGCTAGTTTGGGCAAACGCATTCAAGCGTGCCTTGGAGACAATCAAATTTTAAAAAATTGCTAGCGACTTCGATGACTTTCTGGTTTTCGCGCACATTGGTCAAGGTGTTGGGAACGAGGCCGTAGTCCAAAGGACGTTAGCTGTTTTTAAGTCATGAGCTCAACGTCTGACGTTCACCCATGAGCTTAACAACGACGGTAGGCTACAGTTCTCGGATGTTCGGTTTTTCCTCAGCGACTCGCGCGTTTGTTAGATCTACCAGTCAAGGTCGAAAAAAGTATACTGAATTTTGATTTGGACCACTTCTAATTAGTAATGAGAGGGATAGCCAAGACATGCTTACGCGCTGCCCTAGACAAGTCCTGCTCACACCAGGTTCATGAAAGTGTACGTATACACACAGTTCGCCTGATAAAGGCAGGGTTGCCTAGGAAAGTTGTGGCGTCCATGACTTAAGGCCTGACAAAAGGGGCTGAAACTGGTGATCAGGCGTTGACGATTGAGGGACAAGCCCATGAGCGGACTAGATGCGCGGCACTGCCCTTTATTCACCAGCTGACACGCCGCCTTAACAAGGTGGCGGAGAAAGGCAGTGTCCGAGTTGTGCTCACGGCACCGGATAAACTCGGGAAACATTGCAAACTTCACAGTGTCGCAACTTGCAGAAAACCGTCCTGCCCAAATAAACACGAACTGCCTTATGTGGAGTGAAGGAGAAATGTGGTTTACAGAATTCCGCTGTTATGCGGAAGTTGCTACATTCGCCGAACTGGCCGGTGTATCAACGTTCGTCTAATGGAGCAGAAGCTGCTTGTCGAGGCCCCACGGGGATCTGGGCACTTGGCGGCGCATTGCAAGCGCTGTGAGAATGAATGCATGCTGCTCTTTGATAAGACTCAAGTGATTACTTCTAGCACACATCAGAGAGAGCCGGAAATACTCGGGGCCTTCCTTATTCATCGGCAAAAACAGGCCTGCGTGAGCAAGCCTAGCGTATCTTTGACGGCAAAAGAAATAAAATTCTTGCACAATAAGGTGCCATTGCGCATGCGCTTCAGGGATTGATCATGTAGCACGTGTCTTCTTGCATATATATTTATGTCCTCCTGAGAATAAAGCCAGCTGATGTCTAGCGTTCGGTGTGTCTTTTTCCATGTTCCTGTCCTCGTCCTTTTTTAAGCGCTAGTGCAATGTCCCTTTATACTGTCACTGTACCACTGAAAAACTTACCAGGCACATAACTCTCTTTATGCGCATTGAATGCGAAAGCATTCAAGGTGAGTCAACTCAATTTCCGAATCGGGCAAAGTCAATTTCGGAGGGAACCTACCAAAATTTCGCAATCAGCCAAGAAAATTCTTGGAGTGGACAAGGTTGATTTTCAACGTGAGTCAACTTAAATGTCGAATTGGGCGAAATCAGTTTTCGGGATAGGCCACCGAAATTTCGCAGGTGGGCCAGGTCAGTTCGGAGCATGGGCCAATTCAATTTTTGAATTTGGCGAAGTCAATTTTGTGGTGTGGGCCACTCAAACATAGGGGGTTGACCAAACCAATTTTGGAAGTGGGCCAGGTCGGTTTTGAACGTAGGTCAACTCAGTTTGGGAATTGAGCAGTCACTTTTTGGGGGTGTGGGCCACGGCGTCCGTGAATGTTCACCGTGGGAGTTCGCAGTGCCAGCCGCAGCAAGATCAGCACCGGCAAGGTGACGTCATCACTTGGTCGCGTGGGTTTCGGTACCATGGGATGTGAAAGCCGGGCGCTCGGCGCATTTTCCACCATATGGGCCATATCATGCTCCCGCATTAAAGCTTCCGGTAATCACACTCCCATCACCCGGCATTTGATCCTGCTACGTGCCCTCTTTCTCAAATCGCAATAACATTTCGATCGCTTCCCTTGAGACGTAGACAAATAAAGGAAATTCTCACCCTCGATTTGTACCTGCTTAGGGCTTATGATGTGAGGGTGGTGGGTCTTTGCTTCCAGCTCGGTTCGTATAGGCCACGTAGTTCGTGTCATCAACTCCTTCGCTTCAAGATTCGCTTTATTATCACCTACATTGCACACACTATGAGAAGGACAAGCATATATTTGTTTGTTCCGATGTCTTGTTTGCACCAGCGTTCTGCGTACAACCGGTGAACAAGAGAATGCCAGTCGCTGTTGAATTGCGTGGCAGGGTTCACTTGGATGAGGAGGATGCCAAATAGACGAAGGCCACGCAGTAGAATAAGACAGAGCTCTGGCCTCGTTTAGCTTCTCGCGCACTGACGGAGCTGGTCTAAGTGAATCTGTGGTTATCCGGCAAGGTGAAGCGATGCATCTCCCTGTGCGTCTCTTGCCGAGTTTCACCGACGAATGTGCCCCGCAAGTTTCAACCCAAATTCTGGAAAAACGTGAAGCACACCCGCTGCGCTCACCATAGCATCTACACCTGACGACGCCACAATCTTCTTCTAGCCTGACAGCACGCACGTCGCAAAGAGACAGCTGATGCAATCCGCAGCTCTGGTACTACGTACTTGGGCTGCGCGTGGGCACGTGCTCTCAGCGGAGAATGTCCCGTTGCCAATCACCACGAAGTCGGGCGAAAGAGCTAAAGAAGGCTATTAAGGCTAATATTGGAACAAATCCATTTCAATATCGATGAGGTATCAAACCTGTTATGGGTGCAACTGGCACTTTAAGACGCCTTCAATGTACCAGTACTAGACCATTACGTATTGAGCACTCCCCTAATCTGAAATCTCACTCATTGTCAGAGATATCAGGTATTGCACAGGAGATTCACTTTCGGAACGCACTGTTTATCTACTGGGTAGTCTTACCGTGTCCATGATACTCCAAGTCTGCAACAGCACATGTCTTGTAATCTGTGTAGTAAATTATGCCCTCTCGTGGAGTCATATCTGAAAAAAAATTCCCAGCAGGGCTTTGTTTCAAGTACGTTTACAGAGGAAATCACCCAAATTTATATGAAACAGGCATTTAAAAATGCAGTAAGGACCGAAAGCATTGACCACAACATATGAACTAGTTCACAAAGAAATAATAGAACACTTCTGAACTAGGCTAGCTTGCAACAAATAAAATAGCCTTGCACAGCTAAGCTAATACACAGCACCAAGCAAGCATAAAAAAATTCTCAGACTGCAGCTCAAAATGAATCTCGACGTTAATGCGATTAGCATTGAAACATCGCAGCGATACACCACATTGCAAATGCCGAAACTCGCAATATAAGGTTTGTATGCAGATGGCTACTCTCTTGTGCGTCCCAGTGGGCAGGCTGTGCCATCTAGCGGTGCCAGCGGGAAGTCGGCGTGTGGCGCATGTATAAATAACATATTCATATAATATTCTACAGTGTTATACCACGCAGGTTCTATTCCTCCCAGCAGTTCACGCCCTTGTCGAGGACTGCCTGCCTGCCTGTCTGTCTGTCTGTATAATCCTTGAAAGTGTAGCGACGTGAATCCCTGCTTCATATACTATAGTTGCCACTTCTTGGCCACTGCATCTTATCCAGCCGTCATGCTTACTGATAAACGCATGCTGCGAACGCTCCGTGCTTCGAATTGTTAAAATGCGCCTTATCATCTATGATGTTTGGAAACTTGTTTTTTGCAGTTCTTTACTGAAACGATCGCACTACATTCGAGATTTCCGGCGTTTCCGAAAAGTGGTAAACATCGCTTTATGCCTTTCTTTAGCTATACTGTCGACGTCGCTGCTTAACCTGTGAGGTCTCGCACCACGAGCCTCGTACCACGGCTCTGATCAGCGCATTATAAACCACAGTTGACCGACGCGGCTGTCTACTGTGATCGCTACGGACGGCCCTTGCGTCGACTTGTGGACCACGTGATTCCCCATTCGGTACTTGCTGGCGGTGATCAGCTACAAAAGTCCCTGTGGACTGTGCGTCGTTAGGATGTGCGTCGTCTGTGAAAAGTGCTAAACATCACCCTTTTGCCTTTTATAGGTGAGTGCACGTCTAAAGCCTTGTAAACTGCACCTGAGTGCATGCTGCATATCGCAAGCCCAATGCCTATGATTATATGTGTACAGTATGGGTGTCGACATTGTCACATATCGAGCACGCATAGTAATTCACAGCCAGCAACTACTGCGTAGCAGTAGTGAAAGGCTTTCTTTTCATGCATCTGCTGGCTTCTTTGCTACATGTGGCCCGAGAGGGCGACTGAATGTAATTTTGTTCTCTATGCCTTGTGTCCTAATCTGCTGGGTTCACATTGAAGTCAGTCCCTATCAAGACCAGAAGACAAGGTAACGTTTTTGATGGCCTAAAGGATGCCAAATCTGCACGTGAAAAGTTTCAAATGTAAATCCGACGTGAGATGAAATACTTTTTGTTACGAACAACTGACCTAAAGAAACGCCTTTCAAAAGTAGAAGCTTCGCTAGGCGATTCTATAGATAATGCCACAGTGTTATCTGAAGAAAAAGAAATGTGTCGACGACATCAAAAGCAATCTCCCATCTTTTTTTGATAGGCTGGATTCGGAATCAAACATAGAAAAACTCGTTGATTATATCAACAAAGAAGACTACGAGGCTTCCGAAGTCGTCATTGCAAACATCTGCAAAGATAACTTTAAGCTCAAAGTAACGCATATTGAACGAGCACATTGCATCGGGTCTCGCACGCAAGGGCAGCACTGCTCAGAAATTGTGAAGTTTCTAAATTACAGGACAAAATGCAGTAAACCCTACACGCTAAAAGAAATCTGACATCCTTAAAGGTTCGGATTTATGAACACTTTTTACCTCGAATACAGTTCATGCTCAGGTGGCTTCGCGACTTTACTCAAGCGAATTGTCAGCCCATTGAAATATTCAAGCTGTGCTTTGATACGTTAAAGATAGGCAGGAAACTATATCGATACGAGCATTGTGCGGGCAGGGTAAGGGAATGTGTCCAGCAATATACAAACCCTTGAAGCAGTCACAATGTGCCGAAAGACATGCCCAACAACTTTCCATAAATTCAGCCAATTTTCTTAACAAGAAATATCACCTTGCATCCTTCATTTACGCTTGTTGAGGAACGGAAACGCCTTAAATACTGAAGTTAACAATTCAGAGTCACAAGTTTCAAATTTGCTCACTGTTTTTCGTAAAGATCCGGTGGATAGAAAAGCAGGCTGTGTTGTAATAGCCATAAGAAAGCATAAAAGGTCAAACTTATTCTTACTGACAGCACTCTTGAAACTATTTCTGTTGCATGCTATTTTGCCAGCTGTAAAATTGGTTATTGGAAGATGCTACAGGCCATCCGACCTCCAACCAAATTTTTCTGAGCAACTACGGTGTAGTTTAGCTTCCGTCCTATCCAAATATAACAGTCCTCCTGTACTTTTAGCTGGCATTTTTATGTTTCAAGGCGTAAAGTGACCTGCTTTGACCACCCCTGGTAGGCGCCACGCATGCGAATTTGGCAGATTTTGTTGATCTCTTACAATGTTTTCAGTTGTCTCAACTTATCTAAATACCGACGCGGGACCCCCTACGCTATTCTTAATCTGCTTCTAACAGCCCACCCAAACGTGCCATCGTAGAGGTACGAGAGTATATCAGTCACCATCGGTGTCATACAATGTCCCTTTAAAACTCAAACCGTGAAGCAATCGCTTAAAAAATTATATCATGACTTTTCTCCAGCAGATCCCGAATGCTTCAACTTTGAGCTTTTAGGATTTGGATAGGTTGTTTATGCGTTTGCAGCTACCTTAATAGCATTCTTGGGCAATTTTCTCAAAATTTGAAAATTACATATTAGTGTAACAGTACAAAGTATATACGAATGTTACTTTATGCGAGAATACGGTTTCGTGAGAAACATGAAATGCTGCTACAAAAAAAATATGAATGAAATAATGCTGCATTGTGAATAAGATTCCGCCTATTGTTTCCTCTGTTTCGGTTATGCAAATACGCGTGGTTTTTAAAAGTGAGGGTATGTTGCAACTAGTAAATAATCACCGTAAAAGTTTTTGTATGCAGCTCTTAGGTTGCCCGTTCCTGCGTTGAGCGTCGGCATGCTTTCGCGTCCCTCAGTGTCCCTCGTAACCGGGCGAACGAGCACATGGAAGGATGAAAGGGCGAACGCGGAGTGCAGTGAGTGCGAAAGACGGCGAAACCGAAAAGAACGCCAGAAGGAAAGCGGAGGAGGAGGGAATGGCAAAAGCGTGAGGAGAAAAGCCTAGTGTCGCGCAAGGCGGGCTCTGCGACGATAATGGCCACGAGATTGCGCCAGTGTAGCACGCGTCAAGCATGTAGAAGCAAAGCGCTGCAGGTGAGCAGAGGTCTCTCTGCGGCGGCTGCAGTGAATCACGCCCTCGAGTCACTGACACACTCCCTCTTGCGATCTACCGGTTAGCGAGGCAGTAGAGCCACAATTCGCTTCGTATGGAACCTGCCGCACGGAACAGAATGTCCGCATCCGTCAATATATCTGGAAATGAACACACGTATAGAGCTGCACTCAAATTTTACATAAAGGAATATGGTAATGGTCGGTGAATTTGTTTACTTACTTAGTATTTCGTTATGCTTTCACATGAAATATGTATTACATATTTGACATCTTTGACTTAATAACATGTATCATAGCATGGATAAAAAAGCATTCGTGACAAAAGGGAAATCGCTGGCGACGTGACAATGAAATGAATGCTTCAGGTCCAAGAAATAGAAGTCAAAGATACAACTAAGCGAGCCTGTTAAGATTTTCACAGGAAAATAGATGCGGAACCAGCACCACTTCTAAATAAAAAACAGGTTACTGACCTTCTCCTACTGTGAACGTCATCGTTCCTGGTTTTTCTGCTGCTTTCACCTTGAATGGAATTGCTTGGCTGTAAGGAAACAATTATGCAGAATACGTGTCCCCATAGAGCAACATATCATTCATAATGATTAAAATGACCCAGTAATGTTCAGGCAGTGGTGACCAGCACGTGGCTATGCTAAGAAAAGAAGTGTTTCGGCACTTTCTCACAGGAATGACAAATTAAAGCATGCCCACATATAGGAAACTAGAACTGTAAGCAAATTGCCTAATTGGCTTTACATGCTTTGTAAAATAAAATTGAGTAGCAGCTATTGAATACTCGAATCTATTTATTTATAGAACAGCTGATTATTCAGTTTTCATCTCACACGCGAATAAATGAGGCCGAATTATTCACAACACGTCTTCTTCTCCCTTTCACTGCTCCGTAAATCAATTCTAGGGTAATATATTAGCTAGCTAGTCACAGGTACAGACGGCTTTGCTTACTTTTGCAAGAGTAGGGAACAATTTATACTTTCCTAATACAGAATTTAGGACAGAGTTCAACTGCAGGAAAGCATCGCATGCTCTTACAGTTGAATCTCTTCATATGGGCGTTGAGTACTTGCCCTGTACATTTCTATGTCTTGCAATTAGCAGTAAGCAAAAAACACTTCCATTTGTGAAGCATGCGATAACATATGGCCCATACAATGACATCTACCAATGTGGAAAACACATTTTGTGGCGCCGCGAGGAACAGAAAACGGCAGTCTCATGAAAAGTAAGGTAAAGAATGCATGAGCAATGTTGGGCAAGAAATCTAGTCATATTCTTTGTTCCTTGCCCTTCCCAAATAAGCGAAATAGGTTACATTGCAGCGAAAATTATTTTTAAGTGGGGAAGAATGTAGTTGAATATAAACGCATGACTAGATTAAACGCTGATAACTTTCGCAGATGTCGACTTTGATCTAATATTGGCGTGAATTAATCGCTAACAATGTTGGCTGCGAAAATACCAATACGGCAACGGCGACAACTACTAGGTGGATTTCCTTTCTGTGACGTAGTTCTGAATTATTCTGTGTGCTGCGGCATCACAGGAATGCTATAATCACCTAATAGTGCATTTCTTGCTGGTGGACGTATCGGTGGCATCGCGTTTTGTCACCTTTTACGCCCTTCAAACTACAAGTACAGCTCCCTACGTTTTACACTTCTGTTCTGTAAAGGTCTCAGGCACTTCACCAAGCAAAACTCGCCTCATAAATTGAGCCTAATTGGTTAACACAGCAAAACTTAGTCCTCTCTTAGCCTGCTCAACAGCCATTGCGGCTATGGTTAAGCAAATAGCATGAAACCAAGAAACATCGACATAGACTAAACGTACACATAGGCACGATCCAGGACATCATGTGGCTTGGAGAAGAGAGAAAAATTGCAAAAAATAAGCAGCAATTAATCTAGCAATAGCGCAGGTTTTACGTCGTATTGCCACCTTCACGGGCACCCGTTATTTATGTGGGCTTGCAGTTCAGGGAGAAGCGCCTGAACATTTAAAATTATTGTCATGCAGTGACATAATGGGTCTCTTTTAGGCAGCCTAGCATATCATGTATGCTTAAAGACTCGTAAGGAAGCGAAAGAAATTGGTTTTGAATAGACATCATTGTTGACATAGTTTGCATGCAAGAATGGGCGCTGCTATATTGTCAAGAACTGTACTTAGGAGAGAAACGAGTGTAACTTCGGAAGTAGTAGAGCAATAGTGATAAAGTATTATTCCCCTCCTGGCAGTAGAGACGTGAATTCTTTTAGAAATCTAGTAGACTGAGCCATGACGCCACTGCAGGCATCGCAACTACCACATACATTGGGCAACATAACAAGAAATGCAACAAGAGAGATAAATATTATAAATAGCAGAAGTACACTCACAATCCTAGAAGCTATCACTTCAATAGCATCTAAAGCTTTCGAGTTATTTTAGAAATTTAATGACGAAGACAAACACAATATATCCGTGTTCCTGAATCATTACTTCAGATAACAAAGTAACAGGTATACCAATAAAGCATACGATAATAGCACATATCATCATCATCGTCATCAGCCTGGCTACGCCCACTGCAGGGCAAAGGCCTCTCCCATACTTCTCCAACTACCCTGGTCATGTCCTAATTGTGGCCATGTTGTCCCTGCAAACTTCTGAATCTCATCCGTCACATGTACACGTACAATGACCACAAGAAACGCGATATATCCGTGCTCGTGAATCATTACTTCAGATAACAAAGTAACAGACATGTGAATTAAACATATTAGGAGACATGTAGAAAACACAACACAGCAAGAATAGTACTTATTGAGCAAATATAAGCTTTTCCAAATGTAATCGAAGAAAAATTGTAACCAGCAATGTTTACAAAAGGCGGGAATGAGTACCCAATCAAGAATTGTTATAACCCACTATAACAAACTAAGTCTTAAAAGCTATATAAGCCAAAGGACAGCAGCAGCATACAACAGACTTCGAATGTACTTATTGTAGAAATAAATTTTCGTAAAAAAAAACTAATGATGACAAGGGAGGCGCCTCAAGCGACTTTACCATTAGACATGACTAAATAACTAAGTGATAAAGATCCATTCACGACATTCAAAACAATAAGAGTTGAATGTGAATTGATGTAGCGCTTATGATGATAACGCTTATATTAAAAGAACGTATCTTTAAGTTGGAAGTACTAACACAGTTCAATACCAGTGTTCATAGGTACATATACACAATTAAAGTTAGGTCAGAAGGCTAACAAGAATATGTTTTGCACTGGAAAAAGATTAAAGTTATTTGAAGAGTTAAACAAAGATCCGTGGTTAAGTGCAGTTCACCAGAATATAAGCAAGCAAAACAATATCAAGAACAAGTTAAAAGAATTAAAAGAGAAGGTTTGCATCAGCTGGCAAAATTTACAATTCTTCAAATATAAAAGCTGTACAGATCCCACGCATTGTGGGAATCGATGTAGGCGAAGCTTTCTGGGCTGTTTCCTTTTATTGGCGATAATTATCGGTAATTTCGCCGGCGAATGTTTCATTTCGTAACGTTTAGGCCAACACCAAAGCGGCGAGTTGACATTAAACGTTACCTTGCGTGCACCACTGCTTTTTGTCTGCATAGCACACAGAATACGCAAGGGGAGGGGTTCGCTTGAGGCGCTGTTGTGCGCCATTCATCATAACCTCTGAGAGGGGTGCGCATATTCATTGCCTAACATAGCACATCGCGTCGTTGAAGAAATATTAAACTTTATTTAAAGTATGGGCCCATATATGCTAAAACCACAATAGAAATATGACGCACGACATAGTGGCGGACTCGAGATGAACTTTGACACCGTGGTGTTCTTTAACGTGTTGCTGAACCTCAGTACATGGTTCAGGGTTTGTTATTTCACCCCTGTCAAAATCTAGCTGTCGTGGTCGGGATCACGCCTGCAACCACCAGCAACGCCACAGCCGCAAAGTTATCATGATGAACACAAAAGTGTTGAAATTACGTGTGACCGCTTCCGTAGTGCCGCCTAGACGCTACGATACGATTCAATGCCATTCGGCTTTTGCAAGCCTTGCGCAAGTTGTCCGCTTGACAAATCTGCATGGTGTTCATTTTTCTCAAATAGCCGAAACCTATTTTACAGTGCCTTTAACTTAAATTTATCCTGTTTCCCGCCACTGCTGTCATGTCCTCACGCCACCTTTTCCTTACAACACCCCCGCCCCCGCTCTATGGGAACTACGAGCGAAGAGTGGCAAGGTTGTTATACACTCGGTTAGCGATTGCGTCGGTTCTTCTCCTTTTATGTCTCCTCTCTCCTCTCTACTATTCTATCTAGCTTCCCTCTGGACCTGTACCCTAGTAGAAAGGTAAGTGCTGCAATTTATGCAATGTTTTCACGGAGGTACAGATAATTACAGTTGTCAAGAAGCTAAGGTGCCGACACCCACAGACCTCCGATGACATTGTGCGCATTCTACGCGTTGCAAAGGTCCAAGCGAGCATCTCGTGTCGCCTTTTCTCTCTGCCGCGCTCCTGTCATGTATGCACAAGCTCTGAACCAGGCCCCGACGCAGTGTGCCATACAGCAACAGCAGCAGCAGTGGTGGTAAAGTCGAAGAAAGGATAAAATAAAACTTCACTTTAAAAGCAATACTTGGTGGACAGAAGAGCTAGAACTAGAACGAAAAAATTGTAGCATTACTCAGAAGCAATCGTATTCTTAACGGAGAAATAAGTATTCAATTTGAAAAGGCCTAACATTCAGAACGCGTTTGCAAAACCATATATAATTGGAAATGCGGAAGATAAAGCTGGCATGAATTTGCAATTATTAGCAAAAACTAAATTATCTTGCATATAAATAAATACAGGACCAAATCAATCGGACAGTAATAATAACAGGCATATAAAAAGACAATGGCGAAGGAAGAAAATCTGCAGAGCAAAGGATAAATTCCATCTCAGACAAACAGAATCCTTTGGCAGATGCAGAAATCACAGTTCAAGGAGGAATGTTAATGGATCAATAGAACTCCACCAGATTAGTAAAATCACACAGATGACAAACTGTTCACTTTGTCTGAACTAGGCGATGAAATAGGGACTTACGAAAGTACATCATGCCTGGTCCGGGCCATATGAAAGCTGTCTCTAATAATCGAATATACAAATTACATGAAATGTCCTATTTAAGTCTTTAAATCACTTACATCAATTTAGATACTTTTGCAAGGAATTTAAATTTTCGAAAACTCAACTCATTCCAAAAGGAAAATCAGAGTAAAGAAATACGTGTAAGGACATAGAGACCTAATTGTAGTTCCATATCAAGGAAAATAATAAAGAAATAATTGAAACATCGAATGGACATTTAATTAGCAAGCAAATGACAACACAATTAATTATTTGTATTCATTTCATAATGCAACTAAAACAATAGTTTTATAATGGATTACTAAGAGAGCCCTAAAAGCCAATATAGGTCAAATGAATATGCTAATATTGTCATAGGATATTAAAAATGCCTCTAACCGAATAAAACCTACAATAATCAAAAAAGAACGTCGCAAGAAAGCAGTGTTATCAGAATATTACACAACACATTTATAGCATATTTATACAGTGGACACTCATTTGCATCCGCCGTGGTTGCTCAGTGACTATGGCATTGGACTGCTGAGCATGCGGCCGCAGGGTCGAATCCCGGCCACGGCGGCCGCATTTCGAGGGGGCGAAATGCGAAAACGCCCGCGTACTTAGACTTAGGTGTACGTCAAAGAACCCCAGATGGTTGAAACTTCGGGCGTCGTCCACTACAGCGTGCCTCATAATCAAAAAGTGGTTTTGACTCGTAAAACCCGATAATCTAATCTAACACCCACTTCCGAAAGTAAAAATTGATAAATCTTTAACAATCTAAAAACAGGTTGGCATAAAGGTTCCCTTCTCATTCCTGTCGCGTAGAACCTAGCTATTTCAGACATGATGAGCTTAACATTAGTATTCTTGTTTCGTCGGAGACGACGCCGAAAGGGAGGCAGGTGTTTGGGGGCGCGATGCCGCAGGTAACGCGAGTATGATCGGCGTGGGTTGTGCTGCGATACGGTGCATGTCAAAGGCTCAGTCACTGCATACCAGTGGTGAATGAAAGGTATGGCCTCGGCAAGATTGTCGCGAATGGCTCTCCTGATGGGAGCCACCAGAGATGGATCAGGCTGTCGAGGTCCATTGCTGAGAGCACCTCAGAGGGGAGCATCTATAGTTGGCTCGTCCCCTCCTCACAAAGTCATTGATATATATTGTCACGTTGTGGAGACGTTGAGAAAAACTTAGTAACAAAAACTGTGAACGCCGAAATTAACTTATTGGTTGAACCTGTGCTTACAAAACAGGCCACAATCACAGGCGCCGATCGTCGAAAATTTGGTCTGCGGCCCAAGCGCATCAGCTTTTAGTCGTGAGTCATCTAATGTTTCAGAATTATCGCTGGTGCCCGCAGGTCCTTATGAAATTACTATACAATTCGCGTCGTGCATACAACCGGATTAGTCAAGCTTGGGAGACAACAGACAAAGGAAAGAACCATCGATAACGTTCGACAAATTTCCGGTACGTGCAGGCGCGCCCTGCGTTGAGTGATCACGTTTAACATTTGTTAGCCGATGAAAAGCGGTCACCCGCAAAAAGGTAACTAGCTACACGGGTCAATATGAAAAACTGTAAATTAATAGGGGGGCTGGAGGCAATTGTCAGGCGCTAGAGATTGTCGGTAGGTGGGACAGCGCTGCGTGCAAGCAACGTTTGTCGACGCAGCTCATTGAAGCTCTGGCAGCGTGTGAAGACGGACGCGACCGAACTTTGGTTCACGCAAGAAGCATTTGCAATGCATCTTCCTTGATGTTTCGAGGACGTCTTTGGTCTTCCCCTCTTCGCTCAGGGAGAGATTGAAAGCCTCAAATCTGCATAGCATTCTCTGCGTAACTTGCGTAGATATCGCCAGGTTTTTGAGCGCGTTGGCCTGAGCACTGTTCCGCACGGAGTTCTCACAAAGCCGGGTGGCCGAAGACTTCCACGAATTCCGTCTAACACGTGAACCAGGTTTCGATGTCACCCTCATGATTGCGGAAGCACAGGTTCGCGAAGTCAGTAAGATAAAATAACACGCTATTGAGGTTCGTCTGGTCATCCCACTTTAGTGCGCATTGACGTTTTCATGAAAGCCAAAGTCAACGTCAGTCTCGCCTGTTACACTGAAGAGAGGGGGGTCCTGCTGCCGGCGGAAGGCACCACAGGGAACGGGAGCGAGGTTGGGTTGTGGCTGATTGCTTGTAGAATCGGTCATTGTGGTGGCTGAAGCAGTACGCAGTGTGGAACTGCGAAATTCCAGGACGAAGCTGGAACTTCTTCCCGGACGAACGCTTTTATTTCTGCACGCAGTGCTGACTGGCCCGAAAGGGCAGCCGAACCTGCAATGTGTCACTTCGTGTGGTGAAGGGTGACATGCGAACTAGCGCTGCCCACCTAGCTTCTCGTAGCTTTGGCATAAAGTGACAATATCAGTCACGGACTGAGGATTCTTTGCAAGTAGCATGTGTAAAGCATCGTCAGGGTCCTTGTGGGGAGGCACAACCGAGAACATGACTGACAGAGGAGGCGTTTGCTGTAATGGAGTATGAGGTGTTTCCTCGGATGCGTCTTCAGGCATGGTTGAGCGTAGGGTACGGGATCGAAGTTCCAGCATTGACGTTGTAGCTGAAGTACGCTCCACACACTTGTAAACGTGTTTATTAATCACCACCGCTTGGGCCGACCGTCAAAGCTGGGCACCGTCTCTAAGCACGAGCGGCGTTCCCCGTGCAAAAGCGCTGGAGAGATTGACCCAGCAGAAAGCGTTGTAGAGGATGGCCCACTACAGCTTTCCTTTTCATCGTTACACAGTGTACTTCGGCGTGGTCGCTAGCTGACCCACAACGCCACCCCGAGCTGATGTGAATATAGTTCAATGCCAATAAACGAATACAGTATAGTTTAGCACGGTGTCTTAATACAATCTCTTGAGCCTCTCTTTTTTGACTCAGTGGTTTGAGCTGTTACTGAACTTTCTCAGTTATACTAAGCTTCGTAAAAAAATGGCACAACAAATAACGCTCTATTTGCAGGAACGTGTGTTAAATACGTTTGCCTACACTTATTATCAGCTTTTGTCTGTTTTGGCACTTACAACGCACGAAAAAGAAAAAAATTAGTTAATGAAAACCAGCCTTAGACCTCATGCGCGATTCTCTTCTACCGTTGTTACTGGCGCTGTTGTTAACGATGGGCCATTCCTCACTTGTCCAAATTCCAATTTTCCTCATATACATACCCCACCGATGGAAACAGCCAGAGATATGTGGTCGTCTTTGCATCGGGGTCGATCTCCAGTTGCCTGGCGGCCAGGCAAACAAGATCGGGGGTATTTGGCGAGGCCGAGATGGCGACGGCGTACGGAAAGCTGGAAAACACCTGCAGTGAATTGAGAAAGGTCGCAAGCCCCAGAAAGCTCAAGTGCGTTTCACCGCAGACGAGCTTGTAACTGGTGGTCAAAGTTCACCACGAACAGAATGAGAGGTTTCAAAATTTGCTAATATTTTTGTCTGCGAATACGAATCTAAGATAACGCTTTCACATAAGTGCAGGAAAATACACTTTGATATTTATTATGCAAATAACCAAGCTTCACGAGATCACGAGTGTTTTCTCGTCAAAATAGCCTAAAGGCAATACAGAATACGGCCGACAAGTGGACGATGTACACAGTGACATTTTGTAGTATATTGTTAGCGTTGTGGCCTCTAATCATGACTGATATTTACGAGGCAGATTGTTTACACTGATATGGATCAACATTACCACAAAATGAATAAAGAACAATAAAAACACAAGATCAGCAAAATTTTGTTATGCACACTTAACAAAAAAAAATGTGCATTTGTATAGTTCTCCCTATAAAAATGCTAAAGTGGAAGCTCGACATGAACAATGACACGACATTCCTAGCTGGATAACTTTCCAGTCACTTTGACGAACCTATGCAGATATGCTAGAATGGACATGTACCTGGTACTTAACACGCACCGAAGGACACTGTTGCATATTGTGAAAGACTGCGGGACCCCCTGGGTTTCCTGAAAACTTCGAGAGTGCAAGTCTGACCTTCATTGCCTGTTGTCCGGCGCCATTATCGTAAAGCTAAAAGCCCGAGCCTCCCTTAGCGTAGAGGGAATGATGATAGTTTAAGAACAGTGTCCTTAAAAATATATTCTGGTTATTGTCAATTGAGCAATGTCCTTTTCTTGATGAATTATTAGAAATGTTTTTCCTGATAGCAGATTACTTGCAGTTCTGCCCTACAGCAACAATATGACTATAGTGGCAAAGAAGGAGGCACAAATGGCAGCCGAGCGAGCAACGTTATACTAATAAGAGAAGCTGCGTTTTCGGAGCAACATGCTAGATCATATTACGTGGGAGTTTTCGCCGCAGTCCCTCGCGTGAATCAGTGAAGCCCTGGCAACTCTGTGACGTCGTACCCTTTTTGCAGAACGGACTTACGATGATGTGATATGAAAGGCTAAATCCCATTCCTTAATCCATTCGATGTATGTCTGGTATGCCCATGAGCTAAAAACACTTTAGTAATATTCGCTAGATAAATGCTTTATTCATGGTTTTGACAGCAGCTGAAGTATAAACATATTTACCGAGCAATTATAGAACAAATACTACCGAGGTAGACTACCGAGGTGAACTGTTCGTGAAAAAATGAAAGCAGCCCGACAGCTTTTATGTGTTTGGAGACTTGTGCCTATTTTAAACAAAAATTGGCTTTTGGGATTATACGTATCCTACCCGCGATTTGATTACGAGGTACGCTCTAGTGAGGGACTCCGGTATAAATTTTACCACCTAGGTTTCTTTAAGTGCACCCAATGCTGGTACATGGGCATTTATTTTCCCTTTTGTCGACATCAAAATGCGCCCGTTGACGCCACGATTGGACCCTGCTGCTTCATGTTTATTAGCGCAATGCCATAGCCACTAAACCTTTGTGCCGGATGCTATTGAGCGAATCTAATATTTCAGTGTAGAGATGATTGAACTTTTTTTAAAAAATCAAAAAGACATAGCATCCCTCATTATACTAGTTGGGACACCGCAGATATCGCGTCATAGCCATGTCACAAAAAAACCAATGCGTTATTCTATGCATTCTATACGCGAGTCTTGACCCCCCAAAAAGAGAAATAATTCCTAGGAAGCCAACTGTAAGAGCATATGTAGGATTTTAGGAAATCTAGAACAGGCAGTCATGTACGACGACTCCTGAAGGTTCTTTGATGATTTACATTCTATGAGAGTGGGTAACCACCACAAGTGAAGGAACAGGCAAGCATACAAGCCGAGTCTTCCAGTTCTACTCCTTTTTGTGAATTTTTGGGACATCACCAGTGAATTGCTGTTTCCTGCTTAGTTGCGATGGAGACGCAGCCTCACACGTGGCCGCCGAACTCTGCCGTGCCCACGGCAGCTGCCTCCAGGAAGCCCAATGGTACCGTGAGTGACACCACGCACTACTAGGTCAGCAGTGAAGAACTTTGTGACGACGGGTTCGAGTGGGTGCGCAGTCTTAAAACAAAGAGAAAGTTCCTGAGCACAACTTCGAATTCGAGAACGTAAAGCGTGAGGTCTATGCGGAATACAGAGGCACTTACCATCGTTCTCGCGCTAGTTCTCGCCACTGAAAACATAAAACGTCTGAACAGGCAAGCCATTTCGGTACTTAGAGCCGCCGGTTCCGAACGCAAGGACATCAGAATGAACGCACTTAAGAATGCCCTGACGGTTTACGTAGAACATGCGGAGGCCTTGGCTTATTTGCGCAAAGTCATGGAACTTGACGAGGTTGAAGCCCGCCCTCATATTCCTCGAGGCAAGGAAGCCACCACGCGTAATTTACGACGTTGATGACACGACTGTCAGCACCGGTCTGTCAGTCCTAATCAAGTCAGAATTTGGAAACAGCGTCATCGCAAGCGCGTTTCGCCTCGGCACGTCAGGATGTGTAACGATTGTACTTGTGGGCTAACACCTCCCATCACATAAAAGCAGCCAGTTTTCACATGCAGTTCGCCTCACTGTACCAAGACCACTGCTGGAAGTGCGTGAAATTAGGTCTTGTGAGCAGCGTCCGCAAAAACACTACCGTGTGTTCTCTATGAACTGGGCCCCACACCCCCAACTCATGCGAGGCCAGTGTGTCGAAGCGCACAAATTGCAGCGGGTCTCACGATCCATCCTCGAAGGAATGCCCTTTGATCCAACAGGACATTGCAATATTGAAGAAAAATGGTTAGAGAACACCACTTCTAGCGGCAGCGTCTATTAAACAACGACGATAACGTAGTCTACGTCGTTCGAGAACCTACAAAGCCTCGGTACCATCCGAGCCACGTCCAAAATAACTACGGAGTGACGCCGATGGTGGCACGCGCATAGCAGACGTTGACGCGATGACGAGAGTCCGATTTCTAAGTTAGAATGACGGTGGTAGAATGACCGCGAGGGAACGACGACGGTTTTATGGCAACGAATGCATGTCATCGACTGTCTGACGAAGACGTAATGACGATGATGACATCACAAAATTAGGAGGCCAATGAGATAACAACTTGTGCATTAACAACTGCATGGCGGCGACCGTATCATAAAGCCTGTATAAAGAGGATGGAGTGACGATGATGGGATGATGGGCGTGACATACCGAAACTGGACTGAGAACAACACCAGAGCCACGAAGGCTTGACGACGACGCTGTCACAACATATGCATCGTAGGGACTGTGTGATGACGACGACGGTATTATAATTGCGGTGTAATCATAACTGAATGGCGAGAGTGATTAAACAAAAGCGCAAGGAAATGAGGATGTTGGTGAACCGGCGAAGGTGGAATCACGACAGCGGCAGGGATGGCGACAGTGAGTTAAAGTTACTTAAATGATGACGACGCTAAAATGACATCGTGATGGCGGCGTGATATCAATGGTATAGCGACGCTTGTGTGACGACGATGGCTTGAGGAGTTGATGACAAGCAAGAATTTTGACAATGGAATAATCAGGAGGGCCTCACGATGATAGTATGACAACGATTACACGACGACTGTATAAGCAAGAGCGCGTTAATATGAACGCCAACGGAGCGTCACATGATAAAGCTGCAATGACGACCATGCAAGAAGCACGACGACATCCGGACCATGAGCGCATACGGGTACTAGCACTAGCTGCAGCTTTGTCGTGATGAAAGGAGTCGCGACGGGGACGGCATGACGAGAGTCGCAACACGAAACTGGATTGACGATTATGGAACGCCGCGATGGCATCAACACCATGAGCACATACCGGGTGGCTCACGCAGTAGACCCCTTGGGCCACTGAGCTGGTATAAATGCATGCATAGCAGAGCATAGCATAGCAATGTATGTATGCATGGATGGATAGGCTCACTACAGCTGATGTAAACAAAGCATGGCATTATCATTCTAATTCTGGCAACGCCCATCTCACGATGAATGACACGTTATTGCAATTAGTATCTCAGCAACGCATCTAGACGCCCTATAGCCAAATTCGTTACTTGTGTGTAGCTGACTTCTTTATTTTCGCTCACTGACATCGCGTGCATAGCTCAACGCTCCTTGCTTTTTGAGCATTGTAGACCCATTATGATCATTTCACTACTTTCTCCACACTGGGCTGCTTTCGATGCCATTTCCTTTTTTTTTTTTGTAGACGAAGTTTTTCGTTTTCGGTTGCCGGCTCCTTCAATTCTTATTTTTTTACTTCTGGTTGGCTGCCCTAGCACCTACACAGGGATCCGCACACTTTCTAGAGGTATATAAATGCTTGCTCACATAACTAATTTAACATGTTCAGTTCCACATGCATAATGACCGAAGCTGCCTGTTCGGGCGCATGCGCGGTTACACATGCACAGGTGAACATATCCCGTGGCCCACGTTGTCTCCTTGCACTTACCCAATACCATAGACCAAATGGTTCATATTGGCGCGAAGGGTTAGAAAAGGACATCATACCAAAAAGGTATGACTTTGCCAAACAGTTCTAAATTTGTTAATGTGGGCTGAGAATGTTTGATTTACAATATCAGTTTTTATGACTTTGTCTTCCTTAGATAGCGCCTTTCTTTACCTTTGCGAATAATGTCGTCGAGTCTTCCTTTCGTGCTAATTTTTCCTCACCTAATGGCAACCTGTGTTTGGCACAAATTTTGACTTTTGCTTTTGCGACTTTTTTTCTGTAGGGTATCTTACAGCCATTATGGAGGTCTATAGCTAACATGGGTGCTGATTTTATTTATTTATGAAGGCGCGCACTCATGGAAGAGTTGGCTGGATCCATCAAAGACAGTTTTTGTGCTTCCTGCAGTGCTCTTCATGGGGAGAACGGAAACACTCACACGGAAGCGTAAGTATTATGACACCGCTGCTATTCATGCATGCTAAAGCTTCTAGCGGCCACTCGGGCATGTGCGTGGTATTAATAGACTGGCGTTGGTTAAAAAAAAGCCGTTCAGATGAAAAGCGCTAACAGAACTGCGAAGAAAGGACTGGAGAAAGAAAGAAAAACTGCACTAATGTTCACCCCGAAAAAGGTTGTAATTCTGAGATGTTTGGCAATATCAAACAGTTTGACACCCCTATGTTTGCATTTTTTCGGAGAACGCTATTTTAGGAGATTTTGTACTGTTCTCCGAAAACTACTAGGCGAATGAGAACTGCACTTTCTAAACATTCGAGCTATAACCTATCTGAAACATGACATCATGATTATTACCCCCACCCAAAGGTCGTCGAGTAGTCAGCTAAGAAGTATGCCGTAGTAACTATAGCGCTCTAAAAAAATAGAGAAATAACTTTTTGCCTATTTCATTACGTGACTACGTCGTTCTTGTTAGTCGCGTACCAAAGTTGTTGCTTTTGCGAAATCGTAAAGCTCATAATCTGATAGTTATGGCAAAAAGATGCAAAGTCAGAATGAAAAAGAAAAATAATAAAAAACGGACATGCTTTTTAACAATATAGTGCATATAAACAGGCTGGCTCTAACTGGTACCATACAAAAGTACACCCTTTTTAATGACTCCAACGACTGCAATTCTTCTATACCACCTTCAAAGCTTCACCCAACCTTAATTATACCCAGAAATTTTGACAATTGCCCCAGTGGCAATTTAGGTTCGCTGCAGTGTCCCTACCTAACACACTGCACAGTGTTTTTAAAGATTACATGTCGAAAGGCGTCCCCGTATTTCAATAACTTTCATTCATCAACATCGAGACGCCATGCCTTTTTGTAACAACGATATATACGGCACTAATGCGCAGCTTTCCTGCTGCTTTATAGCATACTTTCCAACCGAAGACCTTTGATATTAGTAAAATTTCCGCAGGCATGATAACCAAGGAGGGGAAGAGATAGCAAGAACTTACGTTCCACTGAGTTTGCTCACCAGTTTGCTCTGAGCAGACAATTTTTGTGGGGCACATAAGCACATAACGTGTATACGCAGCTCTCTAGTGGCAGGAAACTTTGAAGAGGATCATCATCATCATCAGCCTGGTTACACCCACTGCAGGGCAAAGGCCTCTCCCATACTTCTCCAACTACCCTGGTCATGTACTAATTGTGGCCATGTTGTCCCTAGAAGCGTCTCAATGTCATCCGCCCACCTATCTTTCTGCCACCCCCTGCTACGCTACCCTTCCCTTGCAATCCAGTCCGTAACCCTTAATGATCATCGGTTATCTTCTCTTCTCATTACATGTCCGGCCCATGTCCATTTCTTTTTCTTGATTTCAACTAAGATGTCATTTACCCGCGTTTGTTCCCTCACCCAATCTGCTCTTTTCTTATAACTTAAAGTTACACCCAACATTCTTCTTTCCACAGCTCGTTGCGTCGTCTTCAATTTAAGCAGAACCCTTTTCGTAAGCCGCCAGGTTTCTGCCCCGTACGTGAGTACTGGTAAGACACAGCTGTTCTACACTTTTCTCTTGAGGGATAATGGCAACTCGCTGTTCATGATCTGAGAATGCCTGCCAACACACCCCAGCCCATTCTTATTCTTCTGATTATTTCAGTCTCATGATCCGCATCCGTGGCCACTACCTGCCCTAAGTAGATGTATTCCCTTACCACTTCCAGTGCATCGCTACCTATCGTAAACTGCTGTTCTCTTCCGAGACTGTTCAACATTACTATAGTTTTCTTCAGAATAATTTTCAGACCCACCCTTCTGCTTTGCCTCTCCAGGTCAGAGAGCATGCATTGCAATTGGTCTCCTGAGTTACTAAGCACGGCATTATCATCAGCGAATCGCAAGTTGCTAAGGTATTCTCCATCAACTTTTATCCCCAATTCTTCCCACTCCAGGTCTCTGAATACCTCCTGTAAACACTCTGTGAATAGCATTGGAGAGATCACATCTCCTTGCCTGATGCCTTTCTTTATTGGGATTTTGTTGCTTTCTTTATGGAGGACTACGGTGGCTGTGAAGCCGCTATAGATATCTTCCAGTATTTTACACACGGCTCATCTACACCCCGATTCCGTAATGCCTCCATGAATGCTGAGGTTTCAACTGAATCGAACACTTTTTCGTAATCAATGAAGGCTATATATAAGGGTTCGTTATATTCCACGCATTTCTCTATCACCTCATTGATAGTGTGAATATGGTGTCTTGTTGAGTAGACTTTACGGAATCCTGCCTGGTCATTTGCTAGACAGAAGTCTAAGGTATACCTCATTCTATTTCCGATTACCTTAGTAAATACTTTGTAGGCTACGGACAGTAAGCTTATCAGTCTATAATTTTTCAAGTCTTTGGCGTCCTCTTTCTTATGGATTAGGATTATGCTAGCGTTCTTCCAAGATTCCGGTACGGTCAAGGTCATGAAGCATTGTGCATATAGGGTGGCCAGTCTTTCTAGGACAGTGTCTCCCCCATCCTTCAACAAATCTGCTGTTACCGGATTCTCCCCAGCTGCCTTCCCCCTTTGCATAGCTCCCAAGGCGCTCTTTACCTCTTCCGGCGTTACTTGTGGGATTTCAAGTTTCTCCAGACTTTTCTCTCTCACCTTATCGTCGTGGGTGTTACTGGTACTGTATGAATCTCTATAGAACTCCTCAGCCACTTGACCTATCTCATCCATATTAGTAACGATATTGCCGGCTTTGTCTCTTAAAGCATACATCTGATTCTTGCCAATTCCTAATTTCTTCTTCACTGCTTTTAGGCTTCCTCCGTTCCTGAGCGCCTGTTCAATTCTATCCATATTATAGTTCCTTATGTCAGCTGTCTTACGCTTGTTGATTAACTTAGAAAGTTCTGCCAGTTCTATTCTAGCTGTAGGGTTAGAGGCTGTCATACATTGGCGTTTCTTGATCATATCTTTCGTCTCCTGCGATAGCTTACTTTTCTCCTGTCTAACGGCGTTACCACCCACTTCTATTGCGCCCTCCTTAATGATGCCCATAAGTTTGCCGTTCGTTGCTTGAACACTAAGGTCCTCTTCCTGAGTTAGAGCCGAATACCTGTTCTGTAGCTTGATCGCGAATTCCTCTATTTCCTTCTTGCCGCTAACTCATTGATTGGCTTCTTATGTACCAGTTACTTCGGTTCCCTCCTCAAGTCAAGGCTAATTCGAGTTCTTACCATCCTATGGTCACTGCAGCGCACCTTGCCAAGCACGTCTACATCTTGTATGATGCCAGGGTTCGCGTAGAGTATGAAGTCGATTTCATTTCTTGTCTCACCATTCGGGCTCCTCCACGTCCGCTTTCGGCAAACCCGCTTGCGGAAAAAGATATTCATTATCCGCGTATTATTCTGTTCTGCAAACTCTACTAATAACTCTCCCCTGATATTCCTAGAGCCTATGCCATATTCCCCCACACATTCGTCTCCAGACTGCTTCCTGCCTACCCTGGCATTGAAGTCGCCCATCAGTATAGTGTATTTTATTTTGCCTTTACCCATAGCCGTTTCCACGTCTTCATAAAAGCTTCCGACTTCCCGGTCATCATGACTGGATGTAGGGGCGTAGACTTGTACTACCTTCAATTTGTAACTCTTATTAAGTTTTCCAACAAGATCTGCCACCGTCTCGTTAATGCTATAGAATTCCTGTATGTTACCAGCTATATCCTTATTAATCAGGAATCCGACTCCTATTTCTTGTCTCTCCGCTAAACCCCGGTAGCACAGTACGTGCCCACTTTTTAGCACTGCATATGCTTCTTGTGTCCTCCTAACCTCACTGAGCCCTATTATATCCCATTTACTACCCTCTAATTCCTCCAATAACACTGCTAGACTCACCTCACTAGATAACGTTCTAACGTTAAACGTTGCCAGGTTCAGATTCCAATGGCGGCCTGTCCGGAGCCAGGTATTCTTAGTACCCTCTGCTGCGTCACAGATCTGACCACCGCCCTGGTCAGTTGCTTCGCGGCTGCTGGAGACTGAGGGCCGGGGTTTGATTGTTGTATTCATATAGGAAGTTGGGGCCAAGTACTGCACCAGGGTGGCCAATCCTGCTGTGGTGAGAGAGTGCGTTACCGGTTCTGGTCACCGGGATCAGGCCGTACTCCAGGCCTGTTTCTGCAATTTTCTCAACACACGGGTTTTTTTTTTGTATTTTCCGGTGGAGAATCGCATGGCACCGGGATTTGCACCACGGTCCTCTTGCACGGGAGGCGGATACTCTACCGCCCCCGCAGGAGTTGTACGACTCATTTAACCTACAGTGGTGCCTTATGTGATCAGTCAACGTGGCCCAACCTGAGCTCGGTTATACCGCGCGGACGGCACTCAGCTAAAGAACCTGGTACTTATGACCTGTACATGTGTGGCCATACCCGTACATAATAGAGGATATATATATATATATATATATATATATATATATATATATATATATATATATATATATATATATATATATATATATATATATATATATAGATATATGTATATATATATATATATATATATACATAATGTTACGAGAGTTTCCATACAGTTATAAACAAGAAGAAAGGACACTTAAAAGGGGGAAGAAAAAAGCAGAAAAATGAACGAAAACTAAAAAAGGACCTCGTGAAAAAAAACTAAAAAAGAATTTGACCTCGTGACCCTTGGATGTTGCCCGGAAAGATAGCTCAGTCGGTTGGTTCGTCAGGCCCCAGGTTACTTTGAAACGCCATAGCTCCTGCCCCGAGCCGCATACTTACGTGGAAAGGGACTGATATTGTCCGCGATTGTTGATTTTTGTTGGAAGGCATAGTGCTTGGAAGGCACACTTTCTTAGAAAAATGGCCGCCCGTGGAGAAGAGCGAACTCGAGCGGCTTTAGAGACTAGGAGAAGCTTAATCACGCGCTAGGTGAGCGCGGCACGCATAGCGTGGGAAGCTAGCCAGAGTAACGATCTCAAGGACTGTTGCTCAGGGGGGCGAAATACCTTCGTGTAATTATAATTACCCTAATAGGACTACTTCCGAAGAAAAAAGAACGGCCCAGAGGGCTGTGGTACGAGTGCTATGACTGATAATTATATATATATATACATATATATATATCCATCTCATCTATGGGATCGAATGCGAGTGCTTTTGCTTTGTCTCTGCGTGTAGTAGTTAAGAGAGCCAGTCTGGAGCAAAATTGCAGTGCCGTGGTTTTAAAGCGCACCCGCGGAAGCGAAACGGAAGGCGATATAAGCGTGCGTGGCCATGATACGCGCACGACAAACTGGCATAAAATATTTAGACTTGAGGGAAAGCTTGGTTAACAAGCGATAACACGGCAATCGGCACTCGAATACGACGAGAGAAATTATTGAAACGTGGAAAATTCTCTTGAACCAAGTATGGTTTGCGAGACAAACGCTTGTAAGTATTGAACTTTTTAAAAGATAAGAGGAATATGCGCTGACCGAGAGGACAGCGTCTGCACGAGACCACCACCAGGCACCACATACATACATACATACATACATACATACATACATACATACATACATACATACATACATACATACATACATACATACATAAATACATACATACATACATACATACATACATACATACATACATACATACATACATACATACATACATACATACATACATACATACATACATACATACATACATACATACATACATACATACATACATACATACATACATACATACATACATACATACATACATACATACATACATACATACATACATACATACATACATACATACATACATACATACATACATACATACATACATACATACATACATACATACATACATACATACATACATACATACATACATACATACAAAACATCGCTTTCGAATAAAGCTATGACATTTTCAGCGACACTGCGGCTGCCCATTTGACTTGCTTCAATAATTTAACTAAATAGATGGCTTGTTGAGCTGCCACAGGACCGGTGCCATCACAGATGCTTTATATTTTTCATTTATTCGCCACATCATCTCTAAACGGCCCATTGTTCGGAAAACATCGTGCAACATTCATGAAATCCTAGAACGACCCCAAATTTATAATTTTTTTCTGAGAATCAGGAGATTTCACAGGTATGGTTATATCAGTGTGTTATTCCCCGCCAAAATGCTGCTATGACGCAGCAAAAAACTATGGCAAGGTACCGCAAATACTCATTGTAATTAAACCAACTGGAAGCTGCTACGTGGCAGGTATTGAAAACGTGCATACTTCGGAAATATTGTATTTAGAAAATGGAGCCAGTCGAGTGATGCTGGTTCCGTGTGGCGACGAAAAAGACAGCTGAAGGCGCAATTTACAAAATTCGTCGACATGATGCTAGTCGTTCCTAACGCAAAAACATCGCACGAATGTGATCAAGCGTGGTCGACCTTGTGCACGCATGTTAGGGAATATTATTGCTTGACACAAGTGAAAACTCACCTTGTACGTGTCCGCAACCACTCTTGGCAGCTTCCGTGGTCCTCCTGGAGCGTCTAAAGCTCCAGAAGCCATAGAAACCCGCAACGCGACTAACCAAGTGAGCAACGCGGCACGCTTCATCGCAGAACCGTCCTGTGTATGAGCGCACAACCTATCCCGTCCCCTTTCAATGCCACTCTCGCGGCCTAAGAGAGGCTAGCAAAACATTATTCGCAAGAGCACTATCTATAGCATAATTGTTCTGCTATTTCTTTTCTTTAATTTTCTGCACATGTTCTGCAGTTTATGTGTAGTTCTCGAAGTATTTATTAATTTTGCACAACACGTTGAATTACACGAAAGTCAGAGCATCGTGACAGAGTGCACCTGCCACAATACGGAGGACAGGCGCATGTGCATTGAGCACTCTGCCGTCCGACTGTTGTCTACGAGACCAGTTCATTGAACTCGACATAGTCGTTGCTACAACACCATTTGCAAAGCAAGCATACCTTCGCCTACGCCAATTATAACGGGAGCTTTAAGTGACAGTCGCATAAACGGAAAGTTTTAATTTTGCCAGGGGGAACAAACTATATATATATATATATATATATATATATATATATATATATATGTGTGTGTGTGTGTGTGTGTGTGTTTGTGTATGTAATTTGTTCCCTCTTACAAAATTGACAGTTTCCGTTTATGCGACTGTCACTTAAAGCTCCCGTTATAATTGGCGCAGGCGAAAGTATGCTTGCTTTGCAAGTAGTGTTGTAGCAATGACTATGACATTACACACATATATATATATATATATATATATATATATATATATATATATATATATATATTAGTCATATAATGAGAAGCCAACGAACACTGACACCAAGTACAACATAGGGGAAATTGCATGTGCTTAATAAATGAAATAAAGTAATGCTAAATTAATGGAAATTAAAGTGGAAGAAAAAACAACTTGCCGCAGGTGGGAACCGAACCCACAACCTTCGCATGTCGCGTGCGATGCTCTACCAATTGAGCTACCGCGGCGGCGTTTCCCCATCCACTTTCTTGGGTATTTATGTGTACTAGTAGAACCCTGGGAGTGTTAGCCAGCGCCCCCACTCACAGACCTTGGCGGCGGACGTGGAACGTCTTTTTTGCCGCAGGCGTCACGAGAACGTGATCTTTTCGGGTGAAGGCAACTGGTCAATAAATCCACGTATGCTAACTGAAGGCATCAATGTTGCCGGATTCGAGACCCTCGTTATGTAATAAACGAGAAGAAAGGGGGTTAACCGAGGGACCCGATAATTATTAGTCATAATATATGACTAATAATTGAGGGTGTTAATTATATATTGGGTATAATTAAATAAATTATCTAAATATATAATTATCTAAATTATATAATCTAAATATCTAAATTAAATTTAGATATTTAGATAATTATATTTATATTTAAATATCTAAATTAGTATCTAAATAATATAATTGGTAGAGCATCGAATCCGGCAACATTGATGCCTTCAGTTAGCATACGTGGGTTTATTGACCAGTTGCCTTCACCCGAAAAGATCACGTTCTCGTGACGCCTGCGGCAAAAAAGACGTTCCACGTCCGCCGCCAAGGTCTGTGGATCGGTGTGGATCATTGTCGGCGCATCCACGTCAAAGTGGGCAAGAACAGGCGGAGTTTGTAGGCGGTGCCGCAACTCTTTAAATGCCGCCTCCTGCTCCTCGCCCCACACAAAGGTGACATCTTCTCCGGTTAAGCTGGTGAGCGGTGAGGCTATGCGTGCAAAACCCGCAATAAATCGCCGGTAATATGCGCATAGGCCCAGGAAGCGTCTGACTGCCTTTTTGTCTCTAGGCCTTGAAAACTACAGCCATAATATATGACTAATAATTATCGGGTCCCTCGGTTAACCCCCTTTCTTCTCGTTTATTACATAACGAGGGTCTCGAATCCGGCAACATTGATGCCTTCAGTTAGCATACGTGGGTTTATTGACCAGTTGCCTTCACCCGAAAAGATCACGTTCTCGTGACGCCTGCGGCAAAAAAGACGTTCCTCGTCCGCCGCCAAGGTCTGTGAGTGGGGGCGCTGGCTAACACTCCCAGGGTTCTACTAGTACACATAAATACCCAATAAAGTGGATGGGGAAACGCCGCCGCGGTAGCTCAATTGGTAGAGGATCGGACGCGACATGCGAAGGTTGTGGGTTCGGTTCCCACCTGCGGCAAGTTGTTTTTTCATCCACTTTAATTTCCATTAATTTAGCATTACTTTATTTCATTTATTAAGCACATGGAATTTCCCCTATTGTTGTACTTGGTGTCAGTGTTCGTTGGCTTCTCATTATATGACTAATAATTATCGGGTCCCTCGGTTAACCCCCTTTCTTCTTGTTTATTACATAACGAGGGTCTCGAATCCGGCAACATTGATGCCTTCAGTTAGCATACGTGGGTTTATTGACCAGTTGCCTTCACCCGAAAGGATCACGTTCTCGTGACGCCTGCGGCAAAAAAGACGTTCCACGTCCGCCGCCAAGGTTGTGAGTGGGGGCGCTGGCTAACACTCCCAGGGTTCTACTAGTACACATAAATACCCAAGAAAGTGGATGGGGAAACGCCGCCGCGGTAGCTCAATTGGTAGAGCATCGCACGCGACATGCGAAGGTTGTGGGTTCGGTTCCCACCTGCAGCAAGTTGTTTTTTCATCCACTTTAATTTCCATTAATTCAGCATTACTTTATTTCATTTATTAAGCACATGCAATTTCCCCTATGTTGTACTTGGTGTCAGTGTTCGTTGGCTTCTCATTATATGACTAATAATTATCGAGTCCCTCGGTTTACCCCCTTTCTTCTCGTTTATGTATATATATATATATATATATATATATATATATATATATATATATATATATATATATATATATATATTGTCACGGCTCACTGAAGACAAAAGCGGAGAGCGGTATTTATTCGAGCGAGTTAGGGCAAGCGCTCAGTCCAGACTGCTTCTTATCTAGCGCCTCGCTTGCACAGACGAGGTCGTCGTCTTTATCGTCAGCGTGGTTGGGCACAGATGGTGTCGCGGCATTTGCCCCCCTCTAGAAGGAGCATCGTCCCGATGCTCGCCGGGTAGCATCCGGTGTCCAGCAAACCACAGAGTGCCCATGTCATTCAGAAAAATAAAGTTTCATGCCCACTACGTGCACAGTCTCAGGCCAGTCGTGCCGGTGCCTCGAGCAGGATGGGCTGTCAGGAACGACTTCATAGTTGACGTCGCTAAGGCGTCGTAGAACCTTGTACGGCCCGAAATATTGGTGCAGAAGCTTCTCCGCGAGGCCTGGGCGGCGTACTGGAGCCCAAACCCAGACTCTCTGGCCGGGCTGGTAGACGACACATCGATGGTGTTGATTGTAACGTTGGGCATCACGGTCTTGCTGGCTGGCTATGCGAACGCGCGCGAGCTGTCTTGCTTCTTCGGCGCGCTATGTAAAATCTGCGGCGTCAGCCTCGGAATCACTGGAATCATGAGGAAGCATAGCATCCAGCATTGTAGTTACTTCTCGACCGCGGAGGAGACTGAATGGCGTCATTCTTGTTGTTTCTTGCCGAGCCGTATTATGAGCAAACGTTACATATGGTTATATTTGGTCCCAGTTCTTGTGTTCCACATCGACATACATGCACAGCATGTCTGCGAGAGTCTTATTGAGGCGCTCCGTAAGTCCATTGCTTTGCGGGTGATAGGCTGTTGTCATTCTGTGTACCGCACCACTGAGGGTGAGTACAGTTCGCAAAAGTTCAGCCGCGAACGCGGGTCCCCTGTCGGTTACGATAACCGCTGGAGCACCGTGCCTGAGGACGACGTTTTCGATGAAGAGCTGTGCGGCCTCGGCTGCTGTGCTGCTAGGAAGTGCCTTTGTTTCAGCATATCACGTGAGGTAATCTGTCGCAACTATGATCCATTTATTTCCGGCAGAAGATATTGGAAATTGGACCAAAAGGTCCATCCCAACTTGTGCAAACGGTGTTTCCGGTACTGGAACGGGATGTAATAATCCGCCAGGTTTCGTAGGTGGCACTTTTCGTCGCTGACAGTCAAGGCAAGTTGGAACGTAGTGCTTCACCTGTGCTGCGAGCCGTGGCCAGTAATACTTCTCTTTGATCCGTGATAATGTTCTTGTGTAGCCTAAGTGACCTGAGGTAGCTTCGTCGTGACAGGCCTGCAAACTTTCATAGCGGAGAGGTTTAGGGATGACTAGCAGATATCTCTTCCCTGTTGAAGAGAAGTTCCTCCTAAAAAGAACACTGTTGCGTAGGCAGAATGATGACACGTGCCTTAAGAACAATCTGGGCTTGTTTGTGGTGCGGCCTTCAAAGAAACCAATAAGTGACGCGAGATCCTGGTCCTCTTGCTGTTGTTGAGAGATGGTGGCCGCATGAACAACTCCCAAAAAACCTGCAGATTCGTCATCGTCTCCGCCTGACGACTCGATCGGCGATCTGGAAAGGCAGTCAGCGTCTAAGTGCTGCCTTCCCGATTTATAGACCCCTGTCATGTCGTGCTCTTGAATCCGTAGGCTCCAGCGTGCCATGCTTGCAGATGGATCTTTCATGTTGGTCAACCAACAGAGAGGATGGTTGTCACTTATAACTTGAAATGGGCGGCCGTATATTTACGGGCGGGAAATTGGTAACTGCCCATACTACAGCCAAGCATTCCTTCTCGGTGGTGGAGTAGTTCGACTCTGCACGTGTCAATGTTCTACTTGCGTAAGCGATGACTCACTCAGCGCCGTCTTGCCGTTGAAAAACGATGGCGCTTAGACAAACGTTGCTGGCATCGGTGTGGATCATTGTCGGCGCATCCACGTCAAAGTGGGCAAGAACAGGCGGAGTTTGTAGGCGGTGCCGCAACTCTTTAAATGCCGCCTCCTGCTCCTCGCCCCACACAAAGGTGACATCTTCTCCGGTTAAGCAGGTGAGCGGTGAGGCGATGCGTGCAAAACCCGCAATAAATCGCCGGTAATATGCGCATAGGCCCAGGAAGCGTCTGACTGCCTTTTTGTCTCTAGGCCTTGAAAACTGCGACGGCTGTGATTTTCTCAGGAGCAGGTCTGACACCTGTGTGACTTACTACGTGGCCCAAAAGCTGTAGTTCTTCATAGTCAAAGTGGCACATTTAAGGTTTTAAAGTAAGCCCAGCGGACCGTATGGCTTGAAAAACCGACCGTAACCATCTGAGATGTTCATCAAATGTGGCAGAATAAACAATGACATCGTCTAGGTAGACTAAGCAAGTCTTCCACTTAAGGTCTGAGAGAACAGTATATATTAGTCTTTGGAAAGTGGCTGGGGCGGAACACAAACCGAAAGGGACAACTTTGAATTGATAGAGCCCATCAGGAGTTACAAAAGCCGTCTTTTCGCGATCCCGCTCATCGACCTCGATTTGCCAGCATCCACGTTTTAAGCCCATCGATGAGAAGTACCGTACATGCCATAGCCTGTCGAGGGAATCGTCGATGCGTGATAAGGGATACACATCTCTTTTTGTAAACCGATTGATCTTGCGATAATCGATACAAAACCGCAGGCTACCATCCTTCTTCTTAACGAGTACAACGGGCGATGCCCAAGGGCTTTTTGACGTGTGCATGACATCATCTTCTAGCATTTTCTTGACTTGCTGCTGTATTGCTTCCCGCTCTTTCCCAGCCACGCGATACGGATGCTGTCGGATGGGTATTGCTGCTTTCACCGTAATGATGCGGTGTTTCATCAGTGGAGTTTGACGTACTCGGGAGGTTGTAGAGAAGCAGTCCTTAAAATCGTCAAGCAGTTCCCTGATACTTTGTTTCTGTTGCGGCGCTAAACCTGGGTTAACATCGACGACGGGTGCATGCGGCATCGTATCGGTGGTCGATTCCTCTTTTACAGCAAAGCAGTGTTGAACGTGGTCAATTTCATCTAAGTACGCCGCAGCGGTGCCTTTACTGATGTGCCGGCATTCATTGGTAAAATTTGTCAGAAGAACCTCTGTGCGACCACTGATTAGGCTAACGATACCGCGAGCGATGGCAACACCTTGATGGAACAGAAGTGCAGTTAGTTGTTCGGCTACACCGTCCTTGTTAAATTGTTCTTCGCAACTGACGGAGACAAGACTGCATGATAGCGGTGGTATACAGACGTCGTCGTCAGCGACACGTAACGATGTACGTTGGCGCTCTTCGTCTTGGCTCGTGTCTGTACTAGTTAACAAGGTTATCTCGCCGTCCCGTATGTTAACCACGGCGCCGTACTCCCGCAAGAAGTCCATCCCAAGGATGAGGGATCTGCAGCACTCTTTTAAAGTAATAGAACTGGCGACAAAAGCTGTAATTCCTATCTGGAGTCGCGCAGTACATTTTCCTATCATCATCATCAGCAGCAGCAGCAGCAGCAGCAGCAGCCTGGTCACGCCCACTGCAGGGCAAAAGCCTCTCCCATACTTCTCCAACTACCCCGGTCATGCACTAATTGTGGCCATGTTGTCCCTGCAAACTTCCTACTCTCATCCGCCCACCTAACTTTCTGCCGCCCTCTGCTACGCTTCCCTTCCCTTGGAATCCATTTCGTAAATCCTAATGACCATCGGTTATCTTCCCTCCTGATTACGTGTCCCGCCTACGCCCATTTCTTTCTCTTGATTTCAACTAAGATTTCATTAACTCGCGTTTGTTCCCTCACCCAATCTGCCCTTTTCTTATCCCTTAACGCTACACCTATCATTCTTCATTCCATAGCTCGTTGCGTCGTCCTCAATTTAAGTAGAACCCTTTTCGTAAACCTCCAAGTTTCTGCCCCGTAGGTGAGTACTGGTAAGACACAGCTATTATATACTTTTCTCTTGAGGGATAATGGCAACCTGCTGTTCATGATCTGAGAATGCCTGCCAAACACACCCCAGCCCATTCTTATTCTTCTGATTATTTCTGTCTCATGATCCGGATCCGCAGTCACTACCTGCCCTAAGTAGATGTATTCCCTTACGACTTCCAGTGCCTCGCTGCCTATTGTAAACTGCTGTTCTCTTCCGAGACTGTTAAACATTACTTTAGTTTTCTGCAGATTAATTTTTAGACCTACTCTTCTGCTTTGCCTCTCCAGGTCAGTGAGCATGCATTGCAGTTGGTCCCCTGAGTTACTAAGCAAGGCAATATCATCAGCGAATCGCAAGTTACTAAGGTATTGTCCATTAACTTTTATCCCCATTTCTTCCCAATCCAGGTCTCTGAATACTTCCTGTAAACACGCTGTTTACGGGAAGCATTGCAGAGATCGTAGCTCCCTGCCTGACGCCTTTCTTTATTGGGATTTTGTTGCTTTCTTTATGGAGGACTACGGTGGCTGTGGAGCTGCTATAGGTATCTCTCAGTATTTTTACATACGGTTCGTCTACACCCTGATTCCGCAATGCCTCCATGACTGCTGAGGTTTCCACTGAATCAAACGCTTTCTCGTAATCAATGAAAGCTATATCAATGAAAGCTAGGTGTTCAATTAAAGTAATCAATGTTCAAAGTAATCAATGAAAGCTAGGTGTTCCTGATTCTATTTGCAATTACCTTAGCAAATACATTGTATGCAACGGACAGTAAGCTGATTGGTCTATAATTTTTCAAGTCTTTGGCGTCCCCTTTCTTATGGACTAGGGTTATGTTAGCGTTTTCCCAAGATTCCGGTACGCTCGAAGTCATGAGGCATTGCGTATACAGGATGGCCAGTTTCTCTAGAACAATCTGCCCACCATCCTTCAACAAATCTGCTGTTACCTGATCCTGCCCAGCCGCCTTCCCCCTTTGCATAGCTCCCAAGGCTTTCTTTACTTCTTCCGGTGTTACCTGTGGAATTTCGAATTCCTCTAGACTATTCTCTCTTCCGTTATCGTCGTGGGTGCCACTGGTACTGTATAAATCTCTATAGAACTCCTCAGCCACTTGAACTATTTCATCCATATTACTAATGATATTGCCGTCTTGTCTCTTAACGCATACATCTCATCATCATCATCATCAGCCTGGTTACGCCCACTGTACGGCAAAGGCCTCTCCCATATTTCTCCAACAATCCCGGTCATGTACTAATTGTGGCCATGCCGTCCCTGCAAACTACTTAATCTCATCCGCCCACCTAACTTTCTGCCGCCCCCTGCTACGCTTCCCTTCCCTTGGAATCCAGTCCGTAACCCTTAATGACCATCGGTTATCTTCCCTCCTCATGACTTGTCCTGCCCATGCCCATTTCTTTTTCTTGATTTCAACTAAGATGTCATTAACTCGCGTTTGTTCCCTCACCCAATCTGTTCTTTTCTTATCCCTTAACGTTACACCTATCATTCTTCTTTCCATAGCTCGTTGCGTCGTCCTCAATTTGAGTAGAACCCTTTTCGTAAGACTCCAGGTTTCTGCCCCGTAGGTGAGTACTGTGAACAACACAATCACTGTGAACACTGTGAATCACTGTGAACAACACAATATGAACAACACAATCAAACGCATACATCTGATTCTTGCCAATTCCTAGTTCCTTTTTAACTGCTTTTAGGCTTCCTGCGTTCCTGAGAGCATGTTCAATTCTGTCCATATTATACTTCCTTATGTCAGCTGTGTTACGCTTCTTGATTAACTTCGAAAGTTCTGCCAGTTCTATTCTAGTGGTAGGGTTAGAGGCTTTCATACATTTGCGTTTCTTGATCAGATATTTCGTCTCCTGAGTTAGCTTTCTGGTATCCTAACGGAGTTACCACCGACTTCTATTGCACGCTCCTTCATGATGCCCACAAGACTGTCGTTCACTGCTTCAATACTAAGGTCTTCTTCCTGAGTTAAAGCCGAATATCTGTTCTGTAGCTTGTTCTGGAATTCGTCGATTTTCCCTCTTACCGCTAACTCATTTATCGGCTTCTTATGTACCAGTTTCTTCCGTTCCCTCCTCAGGTCTAGGCTAATTCGAGTTCTTACCATCCTATGGTCACTGCAGCGCACCTTGCTGAGCACGTCCACATCTTGTATGATACCACGGTAAGCGCAGAGTATGAAGTCTATTTCATTTCTAGTCTCGCCGTTCGGGCTCCTCCACGTTCACTTTCGGCTATCCTGCTTGCGGAAGAAGGTATTCATTATCCGCATATTATTCTGTTCCGCAAACTCTACTAATAACTCTCCCCTGCTATTCCTAGTGCCTATGCCATATTCCCCCACTGCCTTGTCTCCAGCCTGCTTCTTCCCTACCTTGGCATTGAAGTCGCCCATCAGTATAGTGTATTTTGTTTTGACTTTACCCATCGCCGATTCCACGTCTTCATAGAAGCTTTCGACTTCCTGGTCATCATGACTGGATGTAGGGGCGTAGACCTGTACAACCTTCATTTTGTACCTCTTATTCAGTTTCACAGCAAGACCTGCCACCCTCTCGTTAATGATATAGAGTTCCTGTATGTTACCAGCTATATTCTTATTAATCAGGAATCCGACTACTAGTTCTCGTCTCTCCGCTAAGCTCCGGTAGCACAGGACGTGCCCCCTTTTTAGCACTGTATATGCTTCTTTTGGCGTCCTAACTTCACTGAGCCCTACTATATCCCATTTACTACCCTCTAATTCCTCCAATAGCACTGCTAGACTCGCCTCACTAGATAACGTTCTAGCGATAAACGTTGCCAGGTTCATATACCAATGGTGGCCTCTGCTGCGTCGCAGGTCTGACCGCCGCCGTGGTCAGTTGCTTCGCAGCTGCTGGGTACTGAGGGCCGGGGTTCGATTGTTGTGTTGCAGGTGACATTTCGTAATTGCCACCCTGGCAATGAGGGCAAAGAAAAATATGCCCTGGTTCGCCCCATTGAAAATACAATGGTCGGCGATAAGCGGTGCGCCATACGTTGGTCCTGCGAAGCTGGAGTCGCCTGAAATGCTCCCTCTGGGTCCAGGCAGCAGTGGGTGGCCGCTGGTGGTACTGCTGTACTGGCCCGGTAGAAAGCGGGTGACGAAGAGCGTCTGCGTAGCTGTATGCGCGCGGCTTGAAGCTTGGCTCGGGACAAGGTTCAGGGAGTGGCTCAGGTGATGCAAGGAAGGAAGGAAGGAAAACTTTATTTGGTCCTGCAAGTAGTGATAATTCATCAATAAGCGGGCCGCTCCCACGTCGGGACCGGAAGGCCAAGCCTCACGGCCACATCGTGAGCCTGCTGGACAGCCCAGAATTGTTCATCCAGGTCTGGGCTGCGAAGTGCAGCCTCCCACCTGGACGCATTCTTGATCGCCGAGTCTTCAATTATTTCGCAAGACCAGAGCATGTGTTCGAGCGTGGCTAAAGCACCACAATCTTGGCAGTAAGGCTCTGTATACGTCTCTGGATAAAACATGTTCAGTATCCGTGGGCAAGGATAAGTACCAGTCTGTAGTAAGCGTAATGTGAGTGCCTGAGCCCTGTTTAGTTTAGGATGCGGCAAACTGTAAACCCTGCGATTAAGAAGGTAATACTTCGTGATTTCATTGTATGTGGAAGGGGAGTCTCTATTCTCGGGGAGTACAGCCACGCCGTTGCGCGGGGCAGAGCGGAGGGTAAGATCTCGCGCTGCCTCATGAGCGGACTCATTGAGATTCGGAGGGGCTCCCTCGATCATCCCAAGGTGAGCAGGGAACCAACATAAGTAGTGTTGAGAGATCTCACATGTCTGCATAATTTTAAAAGCAACCTTAGCCACCGTGCCCTTCTCAAAGGCCCTAACGGCCGACTTTGAATCGCTATATACAAAAGGCCTGCGCCTGTCAACCAAGGCGAGCGCAATAGCCGCTTGCTCCGCGACCTCTGGCCTATCAGTCCGAACGGTAGCAGCGTTAACGAGACTGCCCTCATTGTCCACGACAACTATGGTAAACACCTTTCTCTCCTCGTTGAAAGAAGCATCGACGAAGCCAACCTTCTGATTCTCATCACGAATGAGTCTCAGTAGGCAAGCTCCCCTTGCCTTTCTTCTACCAACATTTTGCTCCGGATGCATGTTCCTGGGAACAGGCTTGACGTGATACCGATTACGGACCTTCACGGGAATACCGACATGAAGCTGCGAAATCTTCTCCTGAGGAACCCCTAACTCTCTCAGAATCTGCCGACCCGTGCTAGTCGTAGAGAGACGCACCATCTGCGTCCTCTCCTGAGCCTCAGCTATCTCATCCAAGGTATTATGAATTTCCAGCTGGAGAAGTCGGTCGGTGCTGGTGCACATTGGCACTCCCAACACTTTCTTCGTGATCTTCCTAATCTGCGTGTCAAGCTTTTCCTTCTCCGATGGTTTCCACTTGTGCATGGCCGCCACATAAGTAAAGTGACACAATACAAATGCGTGCATAAGTCTAATGAGACTGTCCTCCTTGAGCCCCGTCTGCCTGTTGGCCACCCTCTTCACTAGGCGTACCGCATTTTCTGTCTTGGCAATGATCTTCTGGATCGTCAGCGTGTTGGCGCCGTTTGACTCAATAATCATCCCCAGAACCCTAATCTTATCTACCCTAGGTATGAGATTGCCATTTCTTGTACGAAGCTGAATGCTCAGCTGGTCCACGGGGATCCATCCCCTTGGCTTGCGTCCCCTTCTAGTGGGACTGTACAGCAACAGCTCCGACTTAGAGGGCGAGCACCTTAACCCCGTCGGGTCCAAATAATTCTCAATTACATCTACTGCCTCCTGCAGAACACTTTCGACATGGCCCTCACTACCACCGGGACACCATATGGTCACGTCATCTGCATACATGGTGTGCCTAATCCCCTCAATCTCCAAGAGCTTCTTGGTCAATCCGACCATGGCCAGATTGAACAATGTGGGCGAGATGACGGCCCCTTGAGGAGTGCCCCTGTCTCCAAGATTGAACATCTTTGACTCCAGCTCCGCAACCTTCAAGGTAGCCTTCCTGCCTGACAGGAAGGACCTGACATAGTCATGAAAGCGCGCCGAGGCCAAGATCCGAAATGGACTTAAGGATATAAGAGTGGCGAAAGTTGTAAAAAGCCCTCTCCAGGTCCAGCCCTAGGATGGCCTTAACGCCCCTTCCATCTCCATCAATGACCTGATGCTTGATGAGCTTCATTGCGTCTTGAGTCGACAACCCAGCCCTAAAACCAATCATAGTGTGGGGGTAGACCTGGTTCTCCTCAAGGTACCTTGTAAGCCGATTAAGCACCGCATGCTCGGCTACCTTGCCCACACACGAAGTGAGCGAAATAGGCCTTAAGTTATCGATGCTCGGGACTTTGCCAGCCTTGGGAATCAGCACCGTGAGAGCTGTCTTCCACTGCTCCGGAACCACCCCGTCTCTCCACATAGCGTTAACCTCCCCGGTAAGGTACTTGATTGACCTATCGTCCAGATTTTTCAAAAGCTTGTTCGATATCCCGTCCGCTCCGGGAGCCGACTTGCTCTTAAGGTTATGCAAAACCGTGCGTACCTCTTCCACAGAAAAGTCCAAATGCAAATGCTTGCCGGATTTCTTGGCGGACAACTTCAGCGACCGAAGCAACAGTGAACTCCTTTGGTGTGGCAGTTTGCTTCGCAATCTCCTCGCGCACAATGCCTCGTATTAGTTCACGCAGCGTGGTCTCGTCTATCACTGTCAGTACTGCGGCTCCTGCAGGCGCATCGTTAGTCAGGCGTTCGTATTGCCGGCAACGCTGGTGCAGCGTCCGCTCGATTGCTGTGGCTTCCTTAATGAACCCTTCTACTGTTGTAGGCGGGTTACGCACAAGACCAGCGAATAGCTGTTCTTTGACGCCGTGCATGAGATGGCTCAGCTTCTTCGAATCCAGCATGTTGGGATCCGCGCGACGAAACAAACGAAACATGTCCTCGGCAAACATGGAGACACTTTCATTGGGCTTCTGAATGCGCAACTCGAGAAGTCATTGTGCATTATCTCGGCGATCAGTGCTTCCGAAGGTGTCAAGTAGCCGACGGCAAAATTCGTCCCACGTTGTCAAGTGTGCCTCGCGGTTTTGGAACCACGTCGTTGCGCTACCTTCAAGAGCGAAGTACACATTTGGAAAGCTTCTGGTTCGAACGCCACTGATTGACCTTAGCTACGCGTTCGTACTGGTCCAGCCAGTCTTCGGCGTCTTCATACGTGTCACCGTGGAAGCTAGTGGGGACTAGATTGTTTTGAATGGTCACCTGTGTTGGACTTGCAAGCGCCATTTCCTGAGTCGGTGAGGTCGCTGGCAAAGTTCCTTGGAAGAGGCCGAATTCTGGGCACAGACCTTGCAGGCGGCGGCTTGCGTGGTGTACAGTTGTCTCGATGCGTGGATGATGTCTTAAAGGGCTGGACGCAGGGCTACTTGCAGGAGTTGTCCCTATCATTAGGTGATGATGCGATACCCAGCACGTCCACCAGTGTCACGGCTCACTGGAGACAAGAGCGGAGAGCGGTATTTATTCGAGAGAGTCAGGGCAAGCGCTCAGCCCAGACTGCTTCTCTACCGCCTCGCTTGCACAGACGAGGTCGTCGTCTTTATCGTCAGTGTGGTTGGGCACAGACGGTGTCGCGGCACTATATATATATATATATATATATATATATATATATATATATATATATATATATATATATATATATATATATATATATATATATATATATATATCCGTCCCCCCTGAGGTCGCGACCTTCAGTTTCCCCGGCGTGGGCTGGGAGATCGCCCTCGGGCCACGTCAGTGGAACTCCATCTTGAGCTGGAAAACGATGTCCCGGAGAAAGGGAGTGTGACCGGTAATCAGGGGAATCGACTTTCCAGCTCGTCGAATTTGCGTCGTTGTTCGCTCAGCTGCAGTGAAAAGCACGACGAGAAGCAGTGAATGGAAACGCTTGGTACCCTTCGACGCGATAAGGCCAATGACGGCAGGTGTGGCCCGCTTCCCCACAGTGGAAGCACAAGGGCCTGTAGTCAGCTGTGCGCCAAACATCGGTTCTACGAAGCGGTGGTTACGTCAGTTGTTCCCTATAATACCAAGGTGATGCCGTTGCTGACTCCTGGTGATACTGCGATGTCGGCATCGGAGGTAGCGGTCGACGGATAAAATGTGCATAGCTGGGCTGCCACATCCGGGAATTGGGCTCGGGAGCCGCAAACGCTTGCTTTATTTCTTGGGGCACCACTTCAGCCACCGACGCAGCTGTACATTCACTCGTCTTGGCGGTGAGCTTAGCCTGTTCTGAACAATTTCGCGTATCAGCAGGCGCAAGGAACCCTCGTCTGTGGCTGTCACTGCTGTGGTGTTTGCCAGTCCAGTGCTGGTCAGGTGATCATACTGGCAGCTGCGTAGGTGTAACGCACACTCTATGGTCATCGATTTTTTAATAAATGCATTAACGCTCGTCGGCGGGTTTCGCACAAGACCGGCAAAAAGCTGCTCCTTTTTGCCGCGCATGACGTGGCTGAAATTTTTTGCCTCGGGCATATCGGGGTCTGCACGACGACAAAGACAAGCCGTGTCCTCAGCGAACATGGCAACAGTTTCATTCGGCTTTTGAATCCGTGACTCGAGAAGACTCTGCGCGTGGTCTTGCCTTTCGGTGCTCCCGAACGTATGGAGGAACTGGAGGAGGAACTCATCCCTGTTAGGCCAGATTCCCTCACCATTTACGAACCACGTGTGGGCTCCGTCTTTAAGAGTGAAATAAATACACATGGGATACCTTCTGTCCAGCATGCCACTCACTATACTTGGCTGCGCGCTCGTATTCCTCGAGCCAGTCCTCTGCACCTTCGCAGGCATTTCCATGGAAGCTGACGGGTGATCGAGGAGTCAAAAGCGTCACCTGTGTAGGGCCTGGGTCTGCCATGGCTTGGGCACTCGTGGTAACAGGCAGATTTCCTGGTAGGGGACCAAAATGTGGGCTTAGGCCTAGTAGGCGACGGCTGGCGCGGTGAACGGGTGTTTCGACACGCGGGAAACATCCGGGGCTGATGTGAAGCGGTTGACAGGCGTCGCAAACATTTTTCCAGCGCCTCCACCAGTGTCACGATTCACAAGCAGCAGGAACTGATAAAAAGAAGAAGGACGCTTGAATTGCAGGCCAACTGAAGAACGATCGCGCAGGGACCTCTTCTTTTCTTCGCAATGCGCGAGATCTGCATCTTCCGCTACGTGCAGCGTACTGTATGTAGCAATATATATATATATATATATATATATATATATATATATATATATATATATATATATATATATATATATAAATTCCTTCGGAACAGCCGCCACAGTGTGGATTCACTGAGGAGGACGAAGGCGACGTGTGCCCGCTTGATATGGCGTCGCCATTTTAGCCTCCGTTAGCTCCCCTGTAAATAAATTGTAAATAGCATTGGGCATGTGCTACACGTAACAATAGTTTGGTGGAGACGGACGGTCCCCGTACCCGTCATGGAGCTCCGCAGTCGTCGCAACGGCGACAGTGCAACTTCGGCCTCTGCTGGCGGAACTTCATCAACGCAAGCGTCTACGCCTGCAGCCCCGACCTAGGTCGCCTACGTCGACTTTGACAATCGACCCTTAAGTCAAACGTCCGCTGTGGCCCATCGCATAAATGCTGGTGATTCGAAACCTATTCACCGACGTCCATATCGTGTTTCTGTTATCCAACAGGAAGTAAAAAAGGTGCTTGAAAAGGACGTTATTGAGCCCCACCTATAGTGCCTGGACTTCTCCCGTCGTACTTGTCGAAAAGAAAAAAGGACGGAATGTGCCGCTTTTGTGTAGATTATCGCCACCTGAAGAAAATCACAAAAAGGATGTGTACTCTTTGTCATGCATTTTTGGCGCTCTAGACTGCCTGTACGGTGCCACCTATTTTTCTTCTATCGACTTACGCTCTGGCTACTGGCAGATATCTATAGACGACATGGACCGAGAGAAGACTGCATTTGTTACCCTAGACGGCCTTCATCAGTTCAAGGTGATGCCTTTCGGTCTGTGTAACGCGCCCGCCACCTTCGAACGAATGATGGACTCTTTGCTTCAGGGTTTTAAGTGGCCCACCTGTTTGTGCTATCTGGACGACGTCGTCCTTTATTCGCCCACATTGGACACGGATCTAGACCGTCTTTCAGCGATTCTTGACGGGTTCCGCCGCGCCAGTCTCCATTTGAGCTCGTCAAAATGTCACTTCGCTCGCTGCCAAATCACCGTCTTTGGCCACCTCGAGTTCCCAGATGCGCGCGACCAGATCCGGACAAAATTCGCTCCGTTACGAGCTTTCCTGTTCTGAAGTCTACCAAGGACATTTGTAGTTTCGTAGGGCTGTGCTCTTATTTCCGACGCTTTGTGAAGAATTTTGCTACCATCGCACGTACCCTCACCATACTCTTGAAGAAAGACGCCCCTTTTTCTTGGGATCCTCACCATGCCGCATCTTTTTCGCAGCTCACTGCCCTCCTTAACACCTCTCCAATTCTGGCCCACTTTGACCCATCTACCTCAACGGATGTTCGAACTGATGCCAGTGGTCACGGCATAGGAGCAGTGTTAGTACAACGCCAGCGGGGACATGATCGCGTTATAGCCTATGCCAGCCGACTTCTATCACCCGCCGAGTGCAATTATTCAATCACAGAGCGCGAGTGCCTGACTCTTGTGTGGGCGGTTGCGAAGTTTCGTCCATACTTGTACGGACGCCCATTCTCTGTCATCACTAATTACCACACTCTCCGCTGGCTATCCTCGCTCAAGGACACCACGGCACGGCTCACTCGCTACGCCTGCAAGAATATACCTTCTCCGTGGCATATAAGACGGGACGCTTGCACCAGGATGCCCATTGTTTGTACCGCTACCCCGTCAACGAACCGGCTGATGCGGACGCCATCGCTTGCGTTTTCTCTGTGTTGCAGTTGCTTCAAATCGGCAACGAGAAACGACGCGATCCTTCATTACGGGCCCTCATCGACCATCTGGAGTCAACGCCTGGCGACGCCTCTCTCCAGATGTTTCTCCTCAAGGAGGGGACATTATACCGCCGCAACTTCGATCCACACGGCCTTGACCTTCTGCTCGTCATTCCATCACACCTGCGTTCGATGGTCCTCCACCAACTTCACGATGCTCCTATGGCTGTGCACTTGGGCGTATCACGCACATACGACCGTGTACGCCATTGATTCTCTTGGCTGGGTCTCGTCCGCTTTGTGCGACGTTACGTTGCCGCTTGTGAGTCCTGTCAGTGCCGGAAGAAGCCCTCCACACTTCCAGTTGTGTGTCTCCAGCCGATCGACATCCCACCCGAACCCTTTTTCCATGTTGGTCTACACCTTCTTGGACCATGTCTTTTCTCGGGCACTGGAAATAAATCGGTCGCCGTCCCTACTGATTATGCTTTGCGGTACGCAATCACCAGAGCCCTCCCGACAAGTTGGGCTACTGTTGTTGCTGACTGTCTTCTCTATGACATCCTTTTACTGCACGGTGCTCCGCGCCAATTACTCACTGACCGTGGTCGCAGCTTTCTCTAGGCAGTCGTCGAGGACATCCTCCGCTCCTGCTCGACAAAGCACAAGTTGAGCACGCCCTACCACCCGCAGGCCAACGGCCTCACGGAGCGTCTCAATCGGGCCATCACCGACATGCTTTCGAAGTACGTTGCGACCGAGCACCATGACTGGGATCTTCACTTACCATATGTGGCGTTCGCGTATATTTCATCACGACACCACCGGCTATTCACCATTCTATGTCCTATATGGCCGAGAACTTGCGTTGCCCTTGGACACTTTGTTCCGCACGATCTCACGTTCAGCCACTGAATGCGCCCGCGACGCGATCGCACAAGCCGACCACGCGCGCCAGCTCGCCCGCACCCGTGTCGAGGCCGCACAAGAGCATCAGAGACGCCTCTATGATTGCCACGATCGCGACGTGCACTTTTCTCCGGGTTCTGTTGTGCTTCTCTGGTCACCCATTCGACGTGTAGGCTTTTCCGAAAAGCTCCTGTCGTGCTACACTGGCCCACACCATGCGGTGCGACAAGTGACCGTTGTCACGTGTGAAATCATCCCCGCCGACCTCTCAGCGTCATCGTCAGCTGCAAGTGACATCGTTCCCGGGGCGAGACTAAGCAATATCACACACCTTTCACACACCAACCCACACCTACAGAACAGCCGCTACAGTGAGGCTGCACTGAGGAGGAAGAAGACGACGTATGCCCGCTTGATATAGCGTCACCATTTTGGCCTCCGTGAGCTCCCCTGTAAATAAATTGCAAGTGGCATTGGGCATCAGCTACACGAAACAATATGTGCGTGTGTGCGTGCTTGCGTGCGTGTGTGTTTGTGTGTGTGTGTGCGCGCGCGTGTGTGTGCGTGTGTGTGTGCGTGTGTGTGTAATTGTTCGTAATCATTGCTGCGTACCATGATAAAGGCCCGCAGGGATGGCTGCTAACTTCAAGAGTGCTGTCTTCCTTCCCTAGCTGTCTTACCGCACCCCTAGCATTGGAGATCACGCAGTCTAAATGTTGTAGTGGACATAAATACGGGCAAGTAGTTATGATGAATCTGATTTTCGGCGCCATGAGTAATCGCGCGTCAGTACGAACCGGCTGCCGGCGTTCTTCATAATGGTAGTGTCGTAATATCGAGCGCTTGTGGTCATCCAGTGGGACGTTTATAGGTTTACGTGGTCCATGCATTATACTATGCTTATTATTTGAATTAGCAACTGAATCATTACTACAATATACATGGCCAACGTAACTAACTTATAAACTCGTGTCAATGCTGTGCTTTTTTGACACGATTTTGATTAGTCTCACATGTGACGGGTACCTTTAATCTGATTTCGCCAACTACGACTACTAAATCCGCCGTAAACCTCCGTGATTACCTCCTCTAGCCATCTCGTAGCAACGCGCTAAAGTGCTCTTCAAGCGAAAATTCGCTGCTGAGCGTGATACCCGCCGTGGTTGCTCAGTGGCTATGGTGTTGGGCTTCTGAGCACGAGGTCGCGGGATCAAATCCCGGCCACGGCGGCCGCATTTCGATAGGGGCGAAATGCGAAAACACCCGTGTGCTTAGATTTAGGTGCACGTTAAAGAACCCCAGGTGGTCAAAATTTCCGGAGTCCTCCACTACGGCGTGCCTCATAATCAGAAAGTGGTTTTGGCACGTAAAACCCCAAATATTATTATTATTGAGCGTGATCGGAATCGGCGCACCGAACTCGATTGCTTCTCGGTTGGATTTTTTTTTAAACGACTGTAAAGCTGGGGGCGGCCTTTACACGCGTCTGGTCCTTGCACCTATTTATATGGTAGGAATGGTCGTTCGTGTAAGTGTCTTATACTTCGCTATCACCAATTCTGCTTCGCCTTTTCGGTGGAACTGCAGCCTCCTTTTTTTCCTTTTTTTCTAAGTTGTGTCCGAGTACAAGCGCTGATTCGCATGACTGCCAATTGATTCTGATTTCGAGTAAATTCTTTTTGACCTCACTTCGGTTACTGAGTGAATTAGATATATTTATGAGCTCTGTATGAAGTGGCGATGTTTATTTAAATCCATAATGAATGCTGTGACTTGTTAAAACAGATTTTTTTCAGTAGTTGTTAGCGCTGTCTTTTGTAAAGCAATACTGAGGAATATAATTCACGTGCAAGTGCGATGGCCACTTGCTGCGTTCTGCATAGCACAAGCCTTCAACACCCTAATCCTGGCCGTTCAGCGCACCCATGATAGGGCCGGTAGGCTACACCTGTCGGTCCCCACGTGAGAGTAGCCTGGTGGCGTGGGACACCCTACGCGTGCGCACTGGACTCAAATAAAGTTTTATTCACTCACTCACCCACTCACTCACTCACATTTCACGTGCATTTCACATAACCTTGATAAAAGAATTTTCCAAAGGAGTCACTGAAGTCTGCAGGTGTTTTTTTTTTCTTTAAGGTGAAAAAATCAGAGAAAGCAGTTTGAAGCGAGTTGAACATACACCAACATATTGATGCGGGCTTTATTAAACTAACGTATTGCTCGAACTCATTTTTCTAAAGCCCTCTTTTGGCGTCTTCACGCTTCTGGGTTATTTTCCGCCCTTGCTGTAATAATTTGAATGACAGAGATGTCTCTAAAACCAACTTCATTCAAGCTTTAGAAGTTAAATTTAATGCGAGGCCGCATAAGGCCCGCACACAAAAATTATTCTATGTACAAAACTGGAAGTGTCATGACCTAGCTGCATGCGAAGCAGCACTGTGTAATCAAACAAGCAATAAGGTTAATGCAGTCAAAATATTTTACACCATATTCATGCCTACCATGTTTGAACATTCCTCACGACCATCACTGAGTCTATTTAATCCCTGCTACGGCGGCCGCACTTCGATGGCGACGAAATGCAAAAATACCCGTGCACTTAGATTTATGTGCACGCTAAAGAACTCCACTTGGTACGAAAGTATTACGGAACCCCCTCTTTCGCATCTTTTCATTTCATCTTCATTTCGCATCTTTTTACGCATGCATCAACATAGTAATCATTGTAACACACACTTTTGTGGAAGGCGAGTTTATGAACAAAGCATGAAAGAAATGCAAAGAATATAACATGCCTACAAAACTTGAGGAAGATCTGCCTTCAAAAATGAAACGGTTCATGAATAAACGTAAAGGTAATCAGCTCGCGAACCCTTTAAAGTATACCTTACAACTTGGCACCCCCAACGTGTCTACACCTCTGCGAATAATGCATTGAAATCAACACAACACAATACAGTTGCCTCCTAATAAATACTGCAGTAATACGGATCTAGTACATGTGAACGCCAAAAAAGAAAGCTCAAAGGCCTGCGGCAAATGCAGCACAGTCACGGCGCAAGCTAGCGGAGCCGCTCCACAGGAGCTGCATTTTACGCACCACGCACTACAGGGTCTTCGCTGTGAAGTGTCTTCGTGTCTTGTTCACGGGAACGATCTGAACTGTCAGAAACCTGAGCGACAAGTCTATCTCCGCGCTCACAGCCTATCTCAACAAACACTGGGTACAAGGTACGGTACCGGCGATGTGGAAACACGCACGAATAATTATGATCCCCAAACCGGACAAGAAATTGGCAATTGAAAACCTCAGACCCATATCGCTCACCTCCTGCCTCGGCAAGGTGTACGAAAAAATTATAAACACGAGACTACAGAGACACTTGGAAGATAACAAACACCTGCCGGACACCATGTTCGGTTTCCGCGCAGGCCTGTCCACACAAGATGTGCTACTCCAAATCAAGGAAGAAGTCCTCAGCAACGTTTCCCGCTGCGGCGAACACGTCCTCCTAGCAATCGACATCAAAGGGGCTTTCGACAACGTCAGCCACCAAGGAATCCTAGAAGGGCTGGCCAACACCAACTGCGGCGTGCGAACGTACAAGTATGTTCAGAGCTTCCTGAGCCACCGCACGGCGGAGCTGAAGATGGGAGAGATCCAGACCCCAGTGTACCACCCTCCCAACAAGGGAACACCACAAGGTGCTGTCATCTCTCCCACGCTGTTCAACGTCGCCATGATCGGCCTCGCAAGCAAACTGCAGGACGTAGCGGGTCTGCGGCACGCAATCTACGCAGACGATATAACACTCTGGACCACAACAGGGTCCCTCGCTGAAAAAGAAGAACGCCTGCAAACTGCAGCAAATCTAATCCAAGAATACGTCAGCCAGCGGGGACTACAATGCTCGCCCGAAAAATCTGAGCTCCTACGAGTCTGGCGAGGCCGGGGTAACCACGCAGTCCCCACAGACCCAACAAGAAGACTCGAGGTACGCCTAAACGGGGGCCTCATACCAGAGAAGCCATTGCTGAGGGTGCTGGGCATGTGGTTGCAGTCCAACCAGCGCGCTACACACACCCTTACACTCCTCAAAACCAGTGTAAAGGCGATATCACGCATGATCTCCCGCGTAACATCCAAGAACAGAGGAATGAAGGAAAGGGACACCCTCCGACTGGTCAGTAGTCTGGTGGTGAGCAGAATGACATACAGCCTGCCTTACTACCACCTCACACAGTCCGAGACGAAGCAGGCCGACACACTTTTGAGGATGGCATTCAAGACCGCTCTCCACCTGCCGATGAGTACATCGACTGAAAAATTATTGGCGCTAGGGTTGCACAACACCCTCAGCGAACTGACAGAAGCCCATTACGTCTCGCAACAACAGAGACTAGCGCGGACTCACACGGGCCGGCAGGTCCTACAAACCTTGGGGTTCCCAGCAATAACAACACGAACCCAAGAAACCTGCTTAATACCTCGTCACGTCCAGGACAGGTTTCACGTTGCCCCGATACCACGCAACATGGACCCTAACCTACACTCCGGCAGGAGGAGAGCAAGGGCCCAGTACATGGAGAAAGCGTTCAGGTTCAATACCACGGCCCGTTTTACGGACGCCGCCATGTATGGGACGAACAACAAGGGCGCAGTGGCAGTGGCATGCGACCACCGAGGCAACGTTACCTCCGCTGCATCGACCCGCCCCTGCACGATCACGGAAGCCGAAGAGATGGCCATCGCGTTAGCCATCCGCGAGGGCCTACGCGCAAACCAACCACTGACGATCCTTACGGATTCCCAGCAGGCCTGCCGCAACTTCCTACAGGGAAGAATTGGAAGACCTGCAGCACAAATCCTAGCACGAATACTTAAGGAGGACCCTGAGGACTTCACCACCCAAACCATCATCTGGATACCGGGCCACACTGGCATCACGGGCAACCTGCAGGCCGACAGAGCAGCTCGAGGATTCGTACATAACCGAGCACTCATCACGCCGGCTGCAGAAGACCCGAACCCTGTCGACCTCGAGTATTCAGCCATCGTTAAATACCACAGAGGGCGTCGCTTGCGATATCCACCACCCCATCGAAATCTAAAGACAGAAGATGCCGCTGCCTGGCGTAGGCTCCAGACAGGCACTTACACGAACCTACACATATTACATCGGATACACCCCACAGCCTACACAGACGAATGCCCATGGTGTGGGGCCACGCCAACCCTATACCACATTACGTGGGAGTGCACACTACAAAACATAGAACACCTAGACACGAACACCACGAGGGAGCAATGGGAGGCACTGCTGTCCAGCTCGGCCCTCGACGACCAGCTCAAGCTGATAAAGAGAGCGGAGAAGATGGCAAGAGCCAGCGGAGCCCTGGACTAAGGGCCCCGACCATTAGCGGTTTTCTGATTATTCTTTTTATAAAGTTTATCTATCTATCTATCTGAACTGTCCGCCCGGAGTCAACAGCGAGCGGCGCCTTGTGCTGCGGCTTGTCCGGCTCTCTGCACAGCTGTCTGCTGAGCCCGACAGTGCCTGGCTGCAGCCGCGCGCGTAGGTCTACGATTCGCTTCTTCAGCAGTGGTTCATACTTTTCCATAACGCACGAAAACGTGTACCGAAGGCTCAACGCAGATATCTAGACTACGTAGCGCATTTGTCCCATTCCTTGACCCATGGCACGGCACGTTGCTGTTGATCATGATACTGATGATTTATAGGCAACCCCTTTGAAACGGGGTATTGACATAAGCAACCTAACCTGCTTGACTAAACCAGGTCCAGCTGCATGCAGCACGCAAATGCTGTATGCAGCTGCTGCATGTCGGAACACCTGCTGGAATATAACAGAACTGCAATGCAAAGTTCGTACGTACCGACGCTGTACAATCGAACATCCCACGCCTGTCAAATGGCACAATATGATGCCAATGATGATGATGATTTATTGCCATTCCCTTTGAAACGGACAGCGACAAACAGTCACTTATATTGCTTGAATTAATCAGGTATGCCATACATGTCTTAAATATAATATGCTTTTAGCTCCCGTTGTCGGCGAACTTCAAGTGACCTCGAGCCAGAAGCCAATGCCATTATCCGGGTACTCAAACGAGAACATCCTGATAATTTGTGAGAAAAAAATGACATTGTCAGGGCGGTCAGTCAAGGCATAAGAAAATGCCCTCTCTGGCCCCCAACCGTACGTACAGAACCACATTACATGCGATAGCTGCTGCCCAAACATGTTATAGAAAATATTGCTTCCGAGTTCTTCCTAATGTTTGTTCACAATATCACTGAAGCTTTAGCTTCTAGTAGGCTCAAGTTTTACTTGTCATTTCCAATACTGACGTTCAAATGGCAGATACGGGGCACCATACACTTGATTGTCATCTTTGAGCGCTGAGGCAGGATTGCCTCTTCAACGGTAGCGATCCGTGAGCTCCGCGGCGCGGGTTTTGCGCCGGCTCGAGAGATGGCGCCACGCTGTGTGACCAAGCCGGCAGCGTCCGCCGCGCCGCGGATGTTTGTATGGCTAAAACGATATTAACAACCAGGTTGAGTTCAAAACAGGTTCATGTGCTGTGGTGTGGTGGGGTGTGCCTTTGCGAACACGCACTATAGCCATTTTAATATTGTGGCTAGTATCTCCAACCAACCTATTTTGAAGGTAGCCATTTCACGCTTACGCCTACTGTCGAGTACGTGAGAGCATTATTGTTTATTACACCAATAATCATACATCTCCGTAAGCTTCGTTTTCTTCCTGACTCGTCTATCTATTTTGTACCGCTGCCTACGAAACTACTAAATGGCGGGCCACCTGGTGTAATAATCTGCAACTTCAATGCAAAGGTTGCACGTACAAAGGCTACGCGGCGCGTATCTCAAATGACAAGTGGCACGGTACGAAGCTAATGACGATGATGATTATTATTTATTAGCATCCCCTTTGGAAACCGGCATAGTCTCCTAGCCATCTTGATTTAAGGAAGTACACAATATGTAGTTTTGAAATGGGGAAATTGGCATACACCCGAATTTTAGCACGTAGCTACAAAGGAAACGCGTACCGGTTTCTCTACAGAAAGCCTAGCAGTTGAGAAATTTTTTTATTCAATAGTGAGGCTTCTTTTTCTGAAAAACCGGTATGAGTTTCCTTTGTAACTTCGTGCCACAATTCGGGTGGATGCCAGTTTTTTTTTCTTCATGTATCTTCTTTCACCTTGCGGGCTTCCGAAAAACTGATTTTCAATTTACGTTCTTCTATCGTCCTCGTATACATCTTGAACTTCTTTGAACTTCAGCTTAAGCCTTCATTAACTGCCTTCCACCACTACCTGTGCATCTGCTAAATGGCGTTCTACCTGAGGTAATTATATTCAACTTAAATGGAAAATGTGCAGGTATCGAGGCTACGTGGTGCGCATGTCACATGGCGTGTCTCCTCACGCGCTATGACGCGTTTATAGGGAATTTTTTCGCTGAAAGCTAGCAAGCGCTGGCGTAGCTCAGAGGTAAAGTAACTAACTCCCACGCAGTGGCAACGGGTTGGATTTCAGTGGGTACTATAATTATAACTAGAACTAGAATTATAATTTTAAATTTGCAGAGAAAGTCTCAAAAACCAGTGAGGTACATGACCTGGCAGTGAAATTTTGGTACTTGGGGTGTATTCTATGAGATCACTGTGCGTAAGTCGACTGTAAGTACAACGCAATTATTGATCAAAATTGCCGTCTGTATGTTAATAACACTCGCGCATTATTCTATGATACGCCAATTAAAAACGCACACGTAGCTTCGGCAACAGGCTGAAATACGTATCACGTGTAAATGCGTCCTTTCGATTTCCATCCGATTCATTTCGTCTTGACAGGTTAAATACCAAATCAGTTGGACGGGGAACCACGAAAATACGTAGCTATTATTGCAGAAATAATTTAACAATTCAGAAAACATGAACCGCTGGAACATTGACTTTATAAAGAAAATTATACTTTGTTAAAACACGGTCACACTTCTCGGCTGCCTCCCGCTAATGCCGACGTATAACCGACATCGCGCTCACTTATCACCGTTTTCAGCATGCTTTCAGCGAACGACGAGATCCTCACTGCACGTCAAAATTCCAATAAAAAATGTTCCAATGCGTTTTCCGCATTAGCACTTGATCATTAGACACTCTGACAGGTAAGCTCCCCATTGCGCTAAAGACTGGGTACCATCGACATTGGCTGTCAGTCCCTTTAATATCAACAAAAGATGTTCTACTTGCATACCATCCGCATTCATTAGGTTGACTTCTCTTGTGCATCAGGATAAACTGATTCCGCGGATAAGCACAATAAGGTACCTAGGCGTCAGTTACGACTTATACCTAGATTGGCGTTCACGCGTCAGAAAGACTGTGAGAAAAGCGGAATTCGCTCTTGGCCAGCTGACATCAAAGGGCAACACGAAGTTCGGTATGTGTAGGGATACTCTACTGTACGTGTGTCGTGTTAACTTAAGCCCATTCCTGAATTCTGTTGTGTGATCATCTTTGGCTTACAACAATATAACTTCCAACCTTTTTTTTTTTTTCGGGATGTGGGTACAATGTCTCTGTCTTGTAGTCTCTAAGCACACGGCCAACTCTATTCTTTACAATTAAGAAATCCTGCGAGATCTAAAAAAGAATATCAGAACCACTATCATTGAACAGGCTTCTGACAGCCTGAGAACATGTTCTAAGGATAATTTAAACAGTATTTGTTTAACAATAGGCATTATCTATTGATAGAATGCGGCATTGATTCAAGTTCCCTCAGGTCGACTTCACGCAGGCTTGTAGCAATAATAAACGTCATACTACAATCGATTTGAACTGTTATTTCTGTTCAAGATCATATTTATGTATGTTTAATTATCTTTCCAGAAATGCTAAACTTTCAGCGAATCAGACACTAGGGACGTTGGAATTTCTAGTATCTAGAACATTTCCTTACCCACGCGGTAGAGGCCATGGGTGCCTCACTCAATGTCGAGAGATCAGCATTAGGTAACTGCCTAGCATCGCTTTTTTCGAGCGTTGATATCCGCCTGCCAGATTACCGTTCATTTTTAGTTGTCCGATTCCTGGGCTTTTGTTTGGCCCGATGCGAAATTCCCAACACTACGTCGAATGTGCCACATGACATGTTGTCACATGACATGTTGTCACATGACATCTTGTCACATGACATGTTGTCACATGACATAACAAACGGGACTATCAGTGAACGTCAGCTTACATGAAAATCACGCGGACACAGCTAAATTTCTTGACAAAGCCGTCGTCGAGCCCTTCAACCAACCAGGTCATAACTTTAACTTACACTCGACATACTAGTCAAATTTACGTTCTGGGCAAGACAGAAAATATAGAGAATGATACCTCCTCTATAAGTAGAGGACATGTCAACCAATAAGCACACGTTTCAAAGGGAGCTTTAGGATGTATTCGCTGTTCTCAACTTCAAACTATAGGCAACACAACTTAGCTAATTTTAATTGGGTTGCTTAGTTTCTTTTCTTATGTTGTTGTTGATTGTTGTTGTCAATCATATTCTAACTTCCCTTGTCTTTCACTCAATTTTACGTTTATATATATATATATATATATATATATATATATATATATATATATATATATATATATATATATATATATATATATATATCCTTTTTTCACAAGCTCTACAAGAGGAGCTTACAATAACGTATCAACCGGCTGACACACGTCACAGCTTCACAGTCCTCACCAAGGTTCGATTGCGCATTATTCTTCTTTTCAAGTCTACACTCTCTACGCTAACACAACCTCGGGAACTACCTCGCCCACCCACCTTACCTTCTCTTTCCTTTAGAAGAACAGCACCTATATATACTATTCCGAGGAGAGTATATGTCGCCTTGAAAAAGATAAGTCCACGTGACGTAACGTTGGTTCCTGCTGTCACCTTGTTCTCGTGTTGTTCATTGTCTTGAATTTTTATCTCCTGTATTCCCCGTGTTTTGTCTGGATACATATCCATAGGCACGCGCGCTACACTGCCACACAGTGAACAAATAAGGAGCAGTGTAACAGAACGACTTGCTATTCTGCGTGTTTGCCGAACATGTCTTCTATATAAGATTTCTGAACAGTTTCTCATCATTTGTGACATTGTTCGATGAAATGCAGAAGGCGGCGATGCCAGTATTGAGAACACCCATTTGAATTTATAGAGTCCGTAGACAGTCGTAATAAAAGTCGATTCGAGGCCTTCATGATGCAGTACTGATGCGACATCAGACTTGGAGAAGTGTGCGGCTCCAGTGAGACTGTGCAATATATTGTCACTAGTATACGACGAAACTGTATATTTGATAACAACTTTCCTGTTTCAGGAACATCTACAATAACCAACACCCATAACGAGGCCATCAACCCTTCTGGAGACCGAAAACTCTTCTAGGCCACGGAGCTATTCAGATACTTGTTGCTTCTGCCCAAAAGAAAGTTGCCTGAACTTCGATGCTACGGAGGAAATGGCAGACCATGCTTGATATTACATAGATGAATGAAGGAAACACTTGAACAGGGCTAGTTTTCGCACGAACATTTGTTATGAATTTGATGAGAGAGACTATGCAATGTTCAACGGCCGCAAAACATATGACTGCCTCGTATAAGTTGCATGTCAGCAGCTTCCGGCACTGCGCATGCAGGTCTGAAGCCAATACACAGCACACCTCGATAAGGCTCTAATGGTATTATGGCGCCGACGTCAAGCCTGAAAGTAACTTCCTAGCCAACGTATAAGAGTACGAGTATGACCCAGCTGTTTATTATAAATTGGAGCGGGAAGTATCGGTGTGTTCTTATGGGGTTTCTAGAATATTGGAAAAACTTCTGTTGGAGAGTCCCGTCGAACGTTTTGAGCATGATACTGCTGGGTCGCGTTCCCCGTAGAGATAGACACCCATGAAGCCAAACACTAGTCACGGCCGATCAAACATGATCATATTCTATAGAAATATGTTTGTGCCAAACACGCTAGACAGAGCAAAAATGTGCTAACAATGGAAACCTTACGATCAGGCGAATATCCCACCTATACTTCCCCTAACCGCTACGGCCGAAGAACCTTTGGCGCAAGCTGCATACGAAATAAAAAGTGCCTATGGCATCCACGACATAAACTTTTTTTTGTTTAGCGTATGACAGCGCGCGAAAGAGATCGTATGCTTTGTTGAACGACAACAAAAAAGTGTATGGCAGCAAGCAGTGTGCCTCAATTGACCTCTCATGAGAGTTGGGCTGGCGTCTGCCGGGCCGCCTTTGCCCGTGAGCGCATGAAGCACTTGCGGTGGCGGTGCTCGAAGTGGGAGGCTCGATAGGAAGTTGCGGGTCGTTGTTGGCGGCAGACGGTGTTTTCGTCGCACCGGCGTCTCCGATGGCTTCGCAGATGCATTGACTGCAGAGGCAGCTGAAGGCCGAATGTGCTGCATAAAGGCAGTTCTGCATTCCTCGATACATATACGCTATGAATGTAGGGTCTTGGAGTAATAGGCTACAAAGGTATGATTTGAATGGTTCAGATGCATCTGTATAAGTTTAGATAGCAAGATGATTAATGGAAGCTCTATTGTGGGAGTTACTGACACTGGAGTCAAAGGCTCGATTCAAAGGCCATGGAGCATCTCATGGTAGACTTTACACGCACGCATCTCGTTAAAAAACGAAATATAATCCTCTCCTCCACTAGGATGTACGAATGTTGTGTAGTGTAAGGAATGCCATGAGGCTGACGTGCACACAGGCGCAAAAGAGGGAAGACTGTAATACCAGAACAATCACTGAGCGCAAATTTGTTCAATAGTTGAGCATTGTCGATGAGAGAATATCAAAGCATGCAGTACTGCACCAGGTTTATATTTCACGTTCCACTCTAATCACGAACATTCAAATAGCCTATCTCATTTACGAAGAATGTCTGCTTCTCGCCAATCACACTTGGGGCCGCTGCGTACGAGCTACGGTACACTGCTAACTTTTTAAAGTCACTACTGGGCAAGTGAAATAAGATAAACGGCTTTCACTACTTCTAAAGTACCGATGCTATAGATAAATATGCACGAAAAAGGCGAAAAATAATGAATGCCTTAATTTGAGCAGCCGGTCAAGCAAGATTTCAATACGGGAGCACGATAGTTTCGATATACATGAAAGTATACAAAAGGAAAAATTGACGTCTTCCCGTATGTAGCACGCAGCTACAGAGGAAACATTCCGAGTAGTTTCCTCAGTAGCTTCGTACTTCCATTTTACAGACAAACGAAAGCTTCGTACTTCCATTTTTACTTCCATGAACCTTCGTGCACCTTTCCGAATTTTGGACAATTTACATTCTACATCGTACACGTTTGAGCATGAAGTTTTTTCTGATGTATGGGGTAACAAAAAACATTATGAATTATTCTGCAGAGTTAAAGTAGCAGAGTGTGGAACGAACGAAATAAATTTTCGAATATTGTCGATTGTTGTCTGATATTCAGTGGGTCAGCTTCGCTAACATGCAGAATGCCACAATGTGTCTGTCGAAAGCGTAAAAATTACTGCGTATGATGCACACATATTGCCGGAACTTGATAACCGCTTCTAGTGATCTTAGCAAATATAGCGCATCAAGTTGCAACCACCCATATATCTACGTTTTTGTGGTTCTGGAATTGCTACTGAAGCTGTAGCGCAGAAGCCTGTAAATTTCAGGAATGTGTATACAATTGTGATTATTTAGAATGTTATGACCATTTATTATTTTATACAAAGTACGCACGCCAATACTTCTGTCAGCAGCTCTAGGTAATGTAGTCGTTTACCCGTCGGAACCAAATGTTCTTTGTTCTGGTTTTAGTTTCGTCCCACTGAAAAAAGTCCCCTCCCGGTTCCACTCTCGAACGAAAAAAAAAAGATCCGTAACTGTTCACAACGGTTTTCGTGTGCATGAAAAAAATGTCCAAGCAGAGTAATGATAAAAACAGTATTCATTGTTCTGAACAATTGAAATATGAATTTGGAGATCATGCTCAGTGCCTTGAGCCATGACACTGAGCATGATCTTCTCAGAAACAACACAACACCGAACGCAAAACCCTTGTTTCGATCAAGCGAACCTAAACGAAATATGAAACTTCGGTAAAAAAGCATTGTACCCGTTGAAAACGAAACTACAACCTCTTCCACGCGCAATCATTGGGTTATGATTCTATGATGATGTGTTAGGGGACCAAGCGCAGACTCGTATTAGTGGAGCGCACGACCGGCTATCGCTCGCACTATCCCTGCCTCAGATATGGGCTATAGCGGAGCTCTGAGATAGGCGCTGATTCTGACGTTGGCTAACGTCTGTTGTTTCGGTTAGCCGACGTTCCCGGTGAATAGAAAACCGACAAAAATATTTCGGTTTCACTCCGAAACAAAATAATTAACAAAGTTTCACTTACGTCTTCGTTGCGGTCAGAAATATCGTTGTTTATTTTTTTATTGCGATATCAATTGTACGTACACTCCGGGCGCATTTCTGCCATCGGTTTCGCTATCGCCGTGATGATCCGTATAAATTCCAAGGGCGATAAAATCATCACCGCACGCCGTATGCTGTATGGCTGAGTGAAAGCTTGAGAGGGTGAGCCCGCGATCGGGGCTCAATCTCGTCCACGAAAGCAAGGAAAGCGGGGAGGAAGCGTGCCGTCTTCCGTCGCCAGCAAAGCTGCGCGTGGAGGGTAGGGAGGGAGGGCGCGTTCTACTCCTGGCGGCCGGGGCGGCCGCACGCGCCCGCCCGGGCCGCTGTATATTAAAAGACATCTGCGACGAGGACAGAGTCCGCCGGACACTGTTGTTGCGCCTTCGTTCGAGTTGATGCGAGAGGCACCACGAAGGTGAATTCGCTCGCTGCTGCTCCGCACTTCCTCACTCCTGGATTTTGACAGCTAGTTTCCTCGGTCGTAGAGTGAGTTGTGTTCATATTTGCATGTACACGCGTGACACAATACTCGGTAATTTAGTTAGTGTGTCTATGCTTACAAGTTTATCCGACCGTTAAAACTACGGCCCTTATTTCGTATCGGTAGCTGTGCACTAATTTGCTGTCGCAGTCGATGATTCGCTTTGGGGCAAAACTGCGGCATTTTTTTCGTTTATTTTTTCTTTTTTTTTTCAATTTAGACAAACGGCCATAGAGGCAGCGCTGTGGTTTACTTGCGCTTCGGCCCGCACACTCAGGCATTTCCACAGCCTGTGTAAAGCGATATTTTCGCGCTTATTCTCAAACATAAGCAAAATATAAAGGAAGACTAAGATAGCCAGTTCCTGTGAAGTAAATATGTCTCGTACTTTGCGTCCAGTTGTCGTTTAGCCACAGGAGGCTACATGCACTACAACGTTCATGCGTTATGTCTTCAGCAATCTTCAGCGTCTACTTCATAGTTCATGTGGACGCGGGTGCTCAATACGGCGTTGAATTCGTGAGCGCTGTCACCTGATCACTCCACTGAAAAGAGGCGCATCGGCAGAACTTCTGCCACCTACTCGGAGGAAGGCACCTCGTCTGGTTGGAGTACCAGTCCAGCCGCTGGACAAGGTCCACCTTCTGGTACGTGCCGTTGCGCACGAGGCCATAGGCCTCGAAGTGTGCCTCTGGTGTTGTAGTCACGAGTGCCCGCAGGAGCACCTTACCGATGACTTGGCCGCCCAAAGCGGATGCATCCGTCACCTTCGCCAGCTTCCATCTTGTGCGCGGGCAAGGGCGAAAGCGAAGTGCGATCAAATTAAAAATTTGTCCACTCAGAATTACTCGGTGAGCATCATCCTCTTTATCAGTCTACCTAATTTCTAGCGAAGCGCGAAAGTAGACGGGGCAGCCTCATCGGGTGATGTGAAAACGTTTTTTGACCCAATGACGCATAACACTGCTTGCTTGATGTATTCTTTCTATCCTTACAAAAATTTGGATTATCTACACTGACTCTTTGCCATTTTCTGATATTGAACGCACTAGATACCATTTGCTTTTACTATAGCTCTTCTTTTGCGACTGTTTCGTGTGACAGAGATTATGATAGAGGGAACTTCAAATTCGTATAGATTTGAATTTCGAGTACACACATTTGTAATCTCAAATATCTGCCTTCCTATTCGTACTTTAAAAATATATAAGTAGCTTTTAATTTTTATAGAACAAATCGACAAAAGTAGCGCCGATTAAAATCTAGGAAAGTGCGCCTGAAGCCAAGCATAACTAAATACATGACGGAGCAAAAATGAAACGCCCTTACCAATCCAACAAGAACCTACTCCATATACAAAAAATCGCTCTAAATCGAATTCCAATTCAAACAATAAACATCTATAACATACGGCAATAAATTGTTCAAACATCTTAAAACAGTATGGCAATATTAAAAATGTTTAACTACAAGTCGCGGAAAATGAAATATTCCGACAGTTTTTTATGACTAACTGAAACAAAACAGAAATCCGAATAGAATGTAAATTCCAAAATATCGCCAACATTCTTGATGTTAAAGTGTAAATATATTACATTCTTTCGTTTTGCATGTATTTAGGCTTGGTGGTAGCAGGAATTGTAAACTTTGATTACAATCATTTGTTCTGCACTCTTCCACTGCACTGCACTCTTCAGTGCATGTAGTACAAACAAGTTTTCCTTTATTCTTATCACAGCAAAAAACTTAAGAAACTCAGTCACGGCAGGGGGTGACTATTGAATGTAACACAGCAGCGAATATTCCTACGTAGTGGTAATGCGAATAATCTAATGCGAAGGAAAAAATATCCAGTGTGTGCTGTATTGCTCATGCCGGCAATGCACCTCAAGGACTTATTTTGCAGTACCAGCAGTCTGCTAAAATTGGTCCCCTTGATGTCCTGCCCCACGCCAAATGACAGTAATTACCATGCGTTTGAACAAAGAGTAATAGATCGTCAGCTTTAGTAACACGGGGAAATCGAATCGACGCCTAGAAAAAAACTGATTGAGTGAATATTTTTTTTCTGTATGTGCTGCATGACTCCTCCATCTCAATAAGATATAAAAACGACTCCTCGTAATTTAAAACTCTGTTATAGCAATTTGGTTAGTGATAAGAGCAAGGTGATTTCTAGGGGTTCGATCACAATTACACATCGAAGGGCCATATATTTGGTTTCATGGCGTTTATGTTAACTCCATTTGTCATTAACCAGTCTCTCTGGTTTAAGAGTAGCGTTGTCTCTGCCTATATAAGCTTGTCGGGTGTGTAGCCGCTCGAAACTATGCTCGCATTGTGGGCTTAGACAAGAAGTGCTGGATTGGTAAACGTAATAAGTAAATCATTAACACAGGCATTAAAAGCGAAAGCGTCGAGAAAGATACTTTGGGGGAGGCCTCATATAATTGATCAAAACGACAATACGTTACGCTCAATAGCCACTGCTTGTTTAGATTCACGTAAGCACGAGCGAAAAACATCAACAGAAGAGCCACGTATACCACACTTTTCCAACTTTTCGTGATTCCAAAGATTGAATGGTACGGTATGGTATGGTATGAGAAACTTAATAGAGGTCCTTCAGGTCGCACTAGTTTCGTAGCCCGAAGCGGGCCGCTCCCACGTCGGTACCGAAATGCCAAGCCTCTCGGCTGCATCGCGGGCCCGATAGACAACCGGGCCTTCGTAATGTTTATAACTATTATGCAAGTGTTACGTGTCTATATCAGTATTATCTAAAATAGTTTCGTTTTGTTCTAGCAAAGTAGACCCGGTTGAATGTGTTACGAAGTTTGAAGTGGGAATAGTTATGAAAGAGCGTTTATCAAAAACGCTTGCTGCTCTCTGCAGTAAGGCGTTATCAAAATTTTTGAAAATACAAATTGAACACAAATTGAAGCATAATTACATGTAAAATACCTAAAAATATCCCTCATTAATGCAACTTTACGCTAGAATTCTAAACCTGTTCAGCTTGCTAATCCCTGTCAATCTTAGTACCAGCCTACATGTATGCATTAGCCTAGTCTCAGTTTGGGACTCTCAAAATTTGCTGTTCCAGAGAGATTTTTGTGTGTGTGAGCTACTCGCCGAAAGTTGCAATGCGATTCCAACTTTAAACCAAAATAGTGGTGAGAAATATAGGTACACGCATGCCGTTCCAAAACAAAAGTACGTAATTATTACAATTACCGTTTATGTTTTGTGTTGCCTCTTATACTTGAACAATTAAAGTATATAATTTGGGATATGTGAGCAGCCTAAGCGCTATGTACGGAAAAAGGCAGAAGGCTCGCCTTCCGCAACCGAACCATTCACCTTGAATGGCTATCTCAACCAAACAGTTTAAACCCTATGCATACTTTAGTATTTATCAGTTTACTATTCAAGCATTGGTGGGCAGCAGGGCAAAAATAACAAAAAACAATAAATACAGTAAAGAACTAAACTAAACAACGGTGTTTCAAGTGCCAGGTCCCGCATAACAATTTGCGGTATTTACTCGTACATAATCGGGATGGAATCCGCATTCATCCTATAGCACTTCGGAGTATTGATCCGAGCATAAAGCGCAGAACTCCTCACAGTGCACAATATGCGATATGTTAGTCATTAAAACTCACTTGATGCACAAGCCGGGAAAGTTTGCCTCGTTTCGTGTGTTCAGGAGTTCCACGACGAAGCCGGCGAACGACTGCACCAGCGCTGACCGCTCGTCGAGGTCGACGTGACTTCCCTGGCACTCGCAAAACTGTGCACTCACAAAGGCGTCCCCGCAGCTCCTTTCGGGAGGTACGCGACCGAACAAGCTGATGCCCCTCTGCGTGGAAAGGGAAGGCTCGAAGGCACCGCGAGGGTATCGGGACAGCGCCAGGAGGGTGGCGTGCAGGTCGTACGCTGTCACGAGGCGCCGCTGGTTCACCTGGTGCCAGAGGAAGATTGCCATGAGCCCTCTACATTTATTAATGCGTTAGCATTACTTCGGCCCTCTATGCACTTTTCGAGGGATATGTATGTAAACAGGGTGTCCCAGCGAACTTTAGCCAGAGTTTTATAAATGTGTCGATACACTCTAAGACGACGATGCATGTTGCTGACTACTGTATGCAGTAGCTCACACTATTTTTTACTGCGATAGCAAATACATAAACACTACAAGCGCATTTCTACCGTCAGCGTTGGCGCCGCTGTCGCCGTCGCCGTGAGGCTCCGTATAAAGACCAAGGGCGATAACACCAGCGCCACTCACATTACTCCGTACGTGCGAGTGAAAGCGTGCGAGGCGAGAAGACCATCGCGACTCCATCCGCCGTTGCACGCAAAGCACCGAGGGGGGGGGGGGGGGGGTGCGAGGAGTAAGGAGGGGGCGGCGTTGTATTCCCGCTGAAACTGCGCATGTTGTGGCTGCTCGCGGTCACGCGGCCGTATCTTGATAGCAATCTGCGTTGAGGGCAGAGTCTGTGTGTTCGTGCTGTACGTGCTGTGTGTTCTCGGCGCTCACTTTTTGTTGAAGCGATGGATAGCACGAAGACCGCTGGCTGCCGCCACCGCGCTTCCTCACGCCAGCATGTTCATAGCGAGCGTGATATGTTCATGTTAGCTATGCGCGCTAACACCATGCGTTTTAATTTAGTCAGCAAGCGAATGTATACAATTTGATACGGCCGATAAAAGTACTATCCTTAGCTATGGATGTCTGCTAATTTGCTATCGCAATTGATGCTACGCCTTGCCGACGAAACTGCGACTTTTTGTATTCATCTTAATCGCCCAATTAGGCAAGATTAATTTACCAACTTTTGAAGCAAAGATGTTAGGCAATAAAGCCTAGTTAGAAAGTTGTAGATCAGGTGGCAAAATGTCTGAATAAAGTTTCTAACTTTCTATGTATTAATTATCCGGGGCTTTTTTTACTTACTGGAAATGCGGTGGACTACAAGAAAGATACGACGTGATATGCCTGCTTCGTCGCCGGGGTTGCAGTTCTCCCAAACGTTCCGCATACAAAGGAGCTTAGCATTTAGCACGGTGTGCTGCTGCCCCCACGCACGTGTGCGGAAATGCAGCATACATCCTCATTCTTCTAGGCCGTTCCCCAAGTGCAAGTGCCTTATTGAACAAAATAATGTTTAAACGTAAAATTTTGTCAGATTTTTTTAAGTAGAACTTACACATACGCTGCAGACGTGATAGCATCGTATTGTTATTCTAATATAGGAGAAAAAAGGAAATCTGTTGGAAACTGAAAGACAAAGTTCTTTTGCAGCTGCAGTTTGAAGACTATCTGGGTGGCCGCTTGGTGCCGGCCCTCTTAGCCCAGCATGCATCCTCATCTCCGCAGATCGTTCGCCCCGTGCAAGTGCGTTATTGAAATATTTAAATTTCTCAAAGTAATATGCTTCAAGAAATTCCTAAGAAGTATGACTTGCATGAAACCTGTAGACATGATGCCATGGGATTGTAACTTGAATGTTTGAGAAAACATAATTCTTTTACGCGGAGACTCACACACAAACCCCTTTTCCAGCTGCCGTCTTTCGGGTGAGCACGTCACAAAAAATCTCGACCATCTAAGGGCTAACAGCTTTGCTGTTAAAGCTTAGCGGCTAGTTGCCATCGTCTTAGACGGACGCACATTTTTAACATGCGCCGGCATGAGTTGATTATTTCGTTGCTTCAAAGGGCACCCAAACTTCCCCAGTCCCATCATCAGTGCGCATTGTAATAAGTGTCTGGTACAGCGTTCTTAGGACAGCAAAATGCATTACTCAAGGAAACGTAGCAAAGAGTAGCATATACATATGCAACCATCAGGGTAACTAAAGTGGCAAAATAGATTACCACGTAATGTCTATTAGCAAATAAAGCAGCAGCAAAAAGAAAAGAATCCATTCTTGCTTATATGAAATGCGTGGATGCACGTTCAGCTGTTCTTAAAGGAGCTAAACGTTCCACGCTAACAAATTTGAACAAATTAGCGTTTGAATATTTCATGCGCCTGCTTAGCAACACTGAAAAGACTGCAAAAAGAGAGGTGAAGGCATGGGGCAGAAAAACACAGACGTTCTTTTAAGTTGAAAATTATATAAAACCAACATTCCCAACAAGATGTCTTCTTGACACTTGGGCAGCTTGATGATAGCCCTCATAAATGCAATTTTCGATGTATTTTCTTCTTGGCACTTCCGGACAACCAGAAGGTTTGTTTGCAAGCAGGCATTTGTTGGTGGCATTTTTTTTCATGAGATTGTTTGCCGAGAGGATCGTGAACTTTTGAATACTAGGGTTCATAACACTTACGTAAAAAGTGTATATTCATTGGTACATGAATGTAAATGAAGAAAGAGCTGGATACATGCAGATATCCGAGAAAAGATATAGGTCGATGTTTCCCCACAGTCTTCGTACTCATCCTTTCGTTGAAGTAAATGAACATAAATATTTGCGTTTGACAATAAATAACAACCTAAGATGTAAATCTCAGATATCTAAAGTATATGCTGCCTCATGTCACAAGCTCCGTATGCTGCGACATAAGCTAAAACACGTGCTCCCGGAAACTCAACTCCATGCGTAACTATCTCTCATTAGGCCGAAAATTGTATACGCATGCATCGTCTGGGATGAACACAATAACAAGCTGTTAATGCAAGAAAGATGATTCAGTGGAAAGCAGTTAGGTTTATTTTTTTCTAAGTACCCTACAACCGACTCATCAACAAGTATTATGCACAATCATGGTTTGCAGACATTAAAACTTTGGCGGAAAAGTCTAAGGCTTAAATATGTGTCGCTCCTCAAAAAATAAAAAAAATTTCGCTCCATCCCACCCCACACGCGAGTCCATTAACTGCGAAACTAACCAGAGACCACTACTCTGAATCTTTAACTCCCTATGAAACAAGAACTACCGCTTTTAAATTTACCATTCTTCCCCCATGCTATGGAATAATGAAAAGCACTACAATCATTATTGTTAAACAGCCCCCACTCAATTCATCTGATAAATGTTAATAAGCTAATTTCTCAACAGAGATGCGAGTGTTTTGTTTGTTTTCTTCTGAATGTTTGTGTCATTATTTTTAGTAATTTTACAACTCCTGCATTGGCCCGCTTGGAGTCTGCAGTATTTTGCAAGTCAGTAAAATAAACTTTCAAACGGAGACTTAGGTAGCTTGCTGTCGTATTGTGTACCATGTTGAAAACCATATATACTAAGGGCATACAGTCACTCACATGGTGTAGTTTGCGCAGCAGTCCTGAATGTTACCTCCAATTAGTGAAGGAGAATAAATGTGGTGTTATCTACAAAGGCTCTTTACAAAAGAAAGTCCACCCCACTGCTGTTACGCGTACGGATCATGTTGCTCTCTGTTGTAGCGTTTCGTCAAATGGCAAAGAATCTCCGCTTGCTTATGTGGTCGACGCCAAATAAGACATGAATTTCCACTGCTCTAATTTCGTTGTGTTAGGCAAAATGGTAGTTCGCGCTATCCTCCTGTGAGTCTTCGTGCGAGTCATATTGCAATGTCAAAGGAGCCAGGTGAGACCTGTAAGGCATATGGCACTTGCCAGCGGTGTAGCCGAATTTAGTTGCCTAAAAATTTTCTCTCTTAATACCATTGTTTATACACATTATTTTCCTTTCGAACGTCCTTTAGAACGTATTGCCGCACAGCAGGTGAAAGTCTGAAACCTATAGGGACTTTCATTGCGTCTACGATTGCGCGCTCTATGCAAGCATGAGAAGTGCTTCAGATACGAAGATACACATGACTTTTTCACGTCAAATGTACTTATAGAAAGCCAACAAATACCTGGCTGTCTTAATTGAAGGTGCTGTTTATCATACCTTGCTTATTTCGCGAACACGAATGAATAAAATAATTTTAATGCAAGAAAAACGATTTAAAATATTCAGCCTCACTAAATGAGTTCGTTCGTAAGGGACATAAACTATTAGGAAATACCTCCAGATTGTGTGTTTACCGTAGTAATTCCGTAGATTTCGGGGCACAATTTTAGCCCCTACGATTCCGCACTCAGCGAGTGAAGTGAGCGGCATGCACTCTATAGGCGTATGCGCAGCAACCCAAGTTGGCATCAAACAAGTTCATTGAAGATCGACACATGCCGAGTGCACCATATCCCCTTAGCTAAGTTGGTACGACGGTTGGTTTAGAAGCGGGTTCTCTCACCACAGCAGCCCAACGCTAGGCCCATTAAATCACGGTCTACCCGTGCACCCATGTTGGCGGAAAAACGTTCAGCGACTCAGTCAGATTGCCCGAAGCTTACACAGCAGCAACTGCATGACGTCTTCTAGGAATGCTGATGACATTAACATAGAAACACCACAGAAAGCTCGTAAAGCATGCTCAGAATAATAAACGCATTAAATACGAGCCACCAACCTCGAGGTTTGCTGCCGCTGTGGGATACCTCCGCAGAAACCTTTGCGGCAACACCATAAACGCGAACGGGGTCTTGTCCTCGTGCCTGCCAATCTGGGAAGCCCGGGCCGAGCCGAAGCGGGCTCCGTGGTCACTGAGGAGAAGAACCGCTGTGTCATCGAAGGCACCACGCTTCTGCATGTCTCGGAGCAGTGCGTGCACTGGCTTGTCCAGTACCAGCAAGGCGTGATCATTGCTATGGGGCACATCCGAGAGCCACACGTATGCGAAGAGCGGACGGTCGTCGAGGGCGTTTAGCTGGAGTACATCACCGAGGTAGTCGAGAAAAACCTGCGAAAGGTCACTTTGCAAGGTGAAAATTACGTTCGTTTTACAGTTACAAGTGCGCCATTTGCCTGGTTATCTAGACCCCGTCTCTATTTGGCCTATCCATGAGAATTATTGCACCCATCTGTCAGCCGTCCTTGCCATCTAACGACGTGCAGGTATTCAATTGAATTCTACAACGAGCTTATCTGCGCTTCACATGAATAATTTATGTGTAGACGCCTTCTAGCTGCCGGCAGTATTAGTCGTGACTCAGACAATGGGTGCGTAGTTCAACATGTTAAGCGTTCTTGCTCGCCTAACTATATCTGGAGCTTCTTGAGATGCGGTTCCTAGTTTACTGGCTTGCCAAGCTTTCTCTTCTGGTGACCAGCTTCTCAGCCGGACATGTACGATAATACAGCGTGGGGATTTTCTTCATCAGTAATCAAGCATGAGCACCTCCTTAAGGTCCCCACATAGTCACAGAAGCTTCGCCAGAGATAAATATAGGTACCTGCGGATGGAGTAGCGTCTGTGAATGGCACATTTTTATATTTTTTGTGTGCATTGCATTGCATGGCATTATTAGTCAGTTTTAACAATGTCTTTCATGCCTATGGCAACTTGGAGGACATAGGAAACGCAATTCAGGGATGTAGTTGACGGTATGACATATTCGTAGTGAATATGCAGGCACAGCTTGTCCAATTTGTGCGCCTTAAACTTTTCTGCGTACACTATCGAGCAATGAACACTTCGCAAGTACTTTTGTTCAGTTTCCTAGTTCATTTGCCAGTCAGTCACGACTTAAGCTTGGATGTTTCATATTGCAACGGAGACACCACACAGACCTAAACCCCGTACATGTTATTTACCACACTCCTGCCATCATTCACCTTCTATAACTTCGTCTTCATGATCCTCCCCAGGCGCAGTGCCTTACTCCAAGGACTAACTGTCCAAGCGAGCAAAGAGCGTGAGTGAAAGCTTGCTAAAACTGTCACCCACTTCGCTTGCGCGCTTCAGTCTCCTCTTGCTATTGTGCCGATGGTTCGATTCGACGACTTGCTTCAATAACGATGTCTTCCTTGGGTGCTTGTCTCTTGAGAACCTTTTCGTACAGGATGAATCAGTTGTAAGAAATGCTTTCCTCTGGCCTCCATGTGCGGTAGCGCTGCAGCCTGTGCTTTTCAGCAACTTGCCACACGTTATCGTCGATAGGCTGTCTAGAGTCGTGAATCTTAGACACATCCTTCCCTCTCGTCGCTGACCTGGCGGAAAACCTCCTTACGGTGCCGAGCCTCGTTAGCTGATGACTGAGCTCTTCTCTAGAAGGTAAACATTGTATAGGATTTCTCCTTCCTCTTGCTTGTTTCATCAACTCTGGCCCGAAATCAGAAGAGTAAGCATGATGATCACACAGTGTTTGGCCTCTGCTCATCAGGCTTCTCATCCTCTTGACTACTCTCAAGTCTTCACCTGCATGTGTGCGCTGCGTGTTAGATTTGAGAGAGCACCGGCCTAGCAGAAACATTAACTGCCAGTAGTGATTGAGGATGTTATCATCGATGTCACGAAAGCTGAAAGTTTCTCGGATGACACTGATTCATGGGCAAAAGTCGGCGCACAAGTGACATTTCGTCGCGGCACACAGTACTTAGGACCGGGCCGTCGTATTTGATACGCCCTTGCACTTGCCTTTCATCCACGCCAGGCAACATTTTAGTGAAAAGTCCGCTGTTGCTTTCTCTTTTCCGCTTTTCTCATTCTTCGCTTTGTCCTTGCCTTTTTAGGTGGCGTTCACTTCTGCAACAATGCTGCTTACTCAAAGAAATGCCACAGCAGTTGTCTTAAGGCATTGCCACCGGATACAAGAAGCCTTGCATGTCCTTGCGCATTGCCCCGCTACCTTGGTGCTCGGTCGCTTTTGTATCCGAAACCTTTTTGTTTTTTTCTATGAATGGTCATGTGGAATATAAAAATCATTTACGTCATTGCTCTTCTATCTAACTTAGGTCAACTGCAGCGCAGTACAGTGCCTTCCTTGCCGCAAATTCACAAAACACTTCTTCCAATCTGGTGTGTTGCGGTCAGTCAAATGCTACCATTATCTTCTTCAGGGCCTCCAGCATTTCGTCCCTCAGTTGATTCATCATGTCCGACTCCATCGCTTACCATCAAATGCAACGTATACCCCACGACGGCTTGAACAGTGCAGATTTTATTTACTGCACTCCTGGCATACTGGTGCATGATGGCACGGTGCCTGGCAGCGCGGTGGCGGAGCATTTTCGAACAAAACATTGTCACTGCATGCAACGTTTTTCAGGTTAGTGGCTGGAACGAATTATCGCTTTTATCTTCGGTAAATCTGGCGTAGGACGCACTTGCGACATGAAAAACGTTGCCACCAATACTACTCCGAAACAGCCATGTCTATTTCGATTGTAAGGGCAATGTGAATGGTGCAGTAATTAGTGAAATCTACGCTAGGTCTATTGACTTTTTTGTTATGTACGACAACAGATGCACGAATAGCGCACGGATTTATTGTTCAAATTTCAATTTCAGAATTGCTAACCACTGCCGTTCCTAGTACCTGTACTAAAAGTAGTGCTGACAAAACACTTTTTTGAGCTAATTGAACATCTAAACCTAACAATTTCTAAAGTATACTACAAAGCGACATAACCACCGATAAGTTTTTTTATGATACTTATTCCTAGGAGTAAGGTTCGGCTTGATTACGTAGTAAGTGAATGATGCATGAAAATATCATACATTTGCTCGCTACGTTTGTGCGACCACTGCGGCAGCAGTGCGAGAGCAGAGCCATCATAACATGTACGCAGTAGTAGTTTTTGTTATATTTGTCATGAGCAAATTATCCTCTGTGCCATAACGCTGGTTACAGCACGCACGTTATTTCGAGACCAACTTCCGTATCAAAAAATTCTTATAAGCGGTTCGCGAGCTTTCGCAGTTGGCTTGCGTCATCTCTTTTACGTGTGATAAGAGTGACACACATCGTCAACAACAACGAAAGTACGTGTCTGCATTCATTTAGGTGCTCTTATGTTTATTGGGCACTGCTCTGTTGCTAAACCGTTTTTACTCACTTTCACAGGCGGCATTTCACCATCTTTACTGACATTAGTGTGACACTATTCCGAACGCCACTGCTCACTTACTTGAGCCTTAAGGCGAGAGCCGGCGCAGTAGTCGTCGAGTCCTCTTTGAACTCCCATGGCATACACGGCGGGAAGAGGGTAGTAGTCGGTAGGTGGATTCCGGAATCCCCGGAAGTCGGGGTACACGAACAACCCGTAGTCTGGCATTTCTTCCAAAAAGAGCGTAGTGTACCCGCTCTCCTTGTAGACGCTCCACAGATGGGGCAGCTCGTCAAAAGTGTGGTTGCGAAAGAGCCTCTCCACGTCGTCGCCCGCCAGCCCCGTGAGCAGAGGAATCTGGTTGCCGAAAGAACTCTCTCCCACCTAGGACCAGTAGAAAGCTTGTGAATACAAAAGATTACGCCGCCGGCGTGCCTATTACTATGTCTTAATATAAGGCAGAGACAGGAGGCAAACACGCTACAAATGTTTAGATCACACGCACTGTAGGTTGCTATCTATTCAGCACCACTTGAAGTTTTTCAAAGTGTTAATAGAGGTACAAACATGTTTGTGTGTAAGGTTCGAACTTGTCTATGACGTCAGAAACCAGGCCACAAAGATAGCATGACGGGTTACTACGATGGTGTGACAAACATTTATTCGAGCGAAAAAGCCCAAGAAGCTGTTAAATCGCTACGTGGACCAATCCCGTTGCTAGTACAATACTTGGGGAAGGGGCGTGCTCTCCCTTTTTTGAGTAACTGGTTGCCACGCGACATGATGGATGGGAAAGAGAATGAAAATGGTGGAAAATTATTCCAGCGATCCACTATTGCATGTGTGGTGTACGGGCGCGTGCTTTAAATGTATAAGCAAATTACCGGCATGTTGCGTGATGTGTGCTCCAAACGTCCCAAAACCATAACCGGCATTGGCACGAGAGCTGTATGCGTGCACAACTGACGTATTGGCATCGTACCTCTGTGTGGAGAGACCAGTGTTTGACTCCACCATCGGACATGAAATTTACTTTTTATTGCGAAGCATTTTTGCCTAGTTCCAGAATACACATTGCCGTGGGTTTCTGTCTCGGTTCGTTTCCGGTCTCCTCAATCGAAAATAATGCCTGACGACGGACGATGCGATTCAACTTCTGCCTTCAAGCACAGAAGCCCGATCCTCAATTCACTTGGCCATGATCGTTTTTAAGGTCATTATCATTCTTATCATAATTGACGCACTTCCCGGTGTCTTTATCTCCGCACCCTGTGCCCGCTAACTTTGGTAACAAGATAGTCTATGTTATAACGGGTAGAGAACAGCGGTGCTGCTGTGCCAGCGAACAAGGTTCAAAACCAACCGTCTAACCAACTTAGGTCACTGGCATGTGTTCCTTGGTGTGTGCCGTTCTTCAATGACCCTTTCTAACACCAGCTTTGGACACTCGGTATGTTCCGCTGTGTCTGACACTCCTCTATGAACATTTTGATGCCAACTTTGGTCACTTGGCACGTCTTAAAGGGCATGCGCCGTCCTTCGTATTAATGCGAAAGCATTACATGGTGCATGAATCGGAAATTCCGGTGGCGCGGCCGGAGATCGTACGAAAAGTCACGTGGTCACAGAAACGCGCTCGCGCCACTTCTCGCGCGTTCGTCGTCCTCTTCTTCCACAGCTGGCTCCGATGCCGTTCATCACGCCAGCGTTCCCATACTAACCCGCCGATACGATACCGTTCCGCCGTTCCCATACTAACCCTCCCTCTGCGAAGGCGCTGACGGCACCTGCCCACTGCCAGTCGGCCTACTGCCAGTCGGTGCGGTGTTTTCCGTTAGTTTTGTCGTGTGTTACGATGGGCGAATCTTAAACAAACGTGGTGCAAAAAGTCACGTGGTCACAGAGACACACCCCGCTAATGGCCAGTCTATATATAGCGCCGCTAGTCGTGCCGCTGCCAATCGGTGCGTTCATTTCGGTGATTTCTGTAATGCGCTCCGATGGACGAACCTTCGAACTCAACTTCCCAATCAGTAGTTCTGCCCGGCTTCTTTGCTCGTCCACGCAAGTACGCGAACAAGGTCGAGGCACGTGATCCGGGAAATGATACGAGGCAACAGGAAAACAATACCATTACGTTTCGTAAAGGGAGTCGTCATCGGGAAGACGTCACACAGCTTTTGCATACATCCACGTAGCGATACCTAAGTGCCTTAGTCTTTTATTCATTACATAAAACATACAATCAAGTGCACACCAATCATAACAATAGACTGCCAATAGCATTAAAATTGGCATCATCTCTAAAGAATTACGAAGCCACGAATTTTATTTTACGTCTTTCGCCATTTTATCGGCGAACTTGGGTCACTGGGTATTCTGTCGTTTCATCAGTTGAGCAACGGGGTGCTGTTTTCAGAAACCGTGCTCAAAACGAAGCGTTCAAACAGCACATGTTACTCAGTAGACAAAACTAGTTATGTATCGTTCCTCAATTAACCCCTTCGACGCCAGCTACCGTCAATAAGGAAGTGCTGTAGGAGCGTGCAAATATTCGAAACTTTCAAATAACGAATCGAATAGTGCCCTATTTAATTCTGTCTTCGAATGAAGTTGTCGCTATCGGTAAATTAGAATATTTTTTTAATACCTTACGAATATCTTAGAGCATCAACTGCAGCCAAAGAAACGTAACATCAAAGCGAGAGCACAGTAAATTTTTACTCCCATGGGCGTAGTACTAATATAAAACATGAGAAGTTGTCGAAAGGAGCACCCTGCGTCACTTAGATAGCCGTACTATACGGGCTGTACAGCAATCATTCCCGCTCTCTTATGAGTTCCGTGCAAGCTAAAAAACCATTTGTGTGCTTGTAATGCTCCGTTCGTGCTTTTATTAAACAACGCTTAACGTACTATGTAATGACAGAAGCTTGCTAACATTAGGAATATTATAATGGCAACATCATTTTATAATAATTGGTATAATGACTGTTCATTATGGAAAAACTGCCCCCAAACTATTCAATATCCGACTCGCTTCTGGCACTACTCGATTCGTGTTCAATTTGATCGCAAAAATCACTATTCAGACACCCCTAAAATGCTGCTCTTCACTCAACCTATTTGACGCCAACTAGAGTCCCTGCGCAAGCGAAGCTCTTCAGCGAACGTCTTTTATTGCAACTTTGGCCACTGGACATGTGCGACTAGGTATGTGCCACTGACTGTCTGAAGCTCTTCAAGAGCAAGAATTTTTTTTTTAATTTCTCCTCTTGAGGGCAGAATTCAACCCGCCTCATATATATTCAGACAACCTCGTCTGATTATATTCAGACACGAGGCACGAGTCATTTCATGGCGACGCCGATAGATGGCGCACCATGTCCGAAGGGACGCGCAAGAAAAGAGCCGGAGTGCATGTACGCTTCATACACGACACATTTGCGTGGTAACAATATCTGTTGCTACGTTGCTTCAGTGTTAATTACCGTCGGCATTGTTCGGGAGATGGGTCTGCGGGAATTATGGTTCAGTGTTTTCTTCTTTGCACAATAACACAATGAAAACACTCATATCCCGGCATCCATGGGTTCTGCTTGCAAATGTGCTTCTTGAGTGGACTCATCGTGGTGGCCTAATTAATTTCTATGGCCTTGCTCAGCTAAACACGAGGTCATGAGTTCAGTTGCCGCCCACCGCGGCCGCGGTTCGATAGATGCAAAATGCGAAAACACTTGTCTACTGTGCACCGGGTGCCCCTTATAGAACTCCAGCTGGGAAACATTTATCACTAGTTGCCTACCAGAGCACGCTACCTCCTAGGATCATGGTTTTAGCACGTAAAACCCCAGAAATATAGGTACTTCTTGAGTGTGACGAAAATGTGACGAACGCCCACCCATGTAGGTGGTTCTCGCTGACCTTGGTAAGTTGCTCGTACGTAAAGCTCTGAATAGAGATTTGTGGGTTATACGGGTGTTTAGAACGACGTCTCATGTAGCCACCTTGCTGTTCGACATACTTTGCAGGCTCGAGAAATGGCCAAACTACACGAAACATTTCCATAAGTTTCTTCTAGTAAATACTGAAATTCGAATGTTCCTTATTGGCACATGAACTTGGGTATTTATTTTTAAATTGTTTTTTGTTATAGTTCCCTGAATAAAGTCCCAGTCAAAATAGTGTCTCAGCAGCCTGTGAACGCATGATCAAATGTCGTAGGCTTCCTGCATAAATAAAGTTTACGATTCATGGTTAAAAACATACCTTTTTCTTGCCTAGTAACACTACCTTTACCAAAATTCGCCCTAATACACTTGGAGCTTCTGAAACAAGGCTCTGTTGAATAGCCAGCATAGCTCCAAAGTGATGATAAGAGAAATGTACTTCAGTAAATCAAAGCAATTAATTAGCTGCAGCATTATATATTTTGCAGGACGTGACTCATAGTCTTAGATCTTCATAGCATTGTCTCTTCTCGTTTTCTCAACCAATTCGCATGGATGTCTTCTGTAGACCTTGAGCTTGAATACCTTTGACTAAACGTTCGGAAGCGCTCGCTGCACAAAAATCGCTTCCTGCTGAAACAATCGGTAGAACCAGATGGTGTACTATATGCTTTGTAATAGGTCAGCGAAGTTCTATATTGAAGTAGACTCCCTTGTCCCATTTTTACTTTTGAAAAAGGCTTTCGGCTAGCGCCATCCTTTTTTGCGAGTGAAATCTAAGTCATGTTCTGTTAATAATATGATGAAGTCCAAGAGAAAGCATTTAGCTTGTTTTACACTTTCTCATATATGGAAAGGCGTCGTTTATCCCGACAGCAATCTGTGACGACACTAATTTTACCTTAGAGCGAAAAAATGCAAGTCATACGGAGTGCTCCTGAGCTGTACGAGCCACTCTATGACTCGCAAATAATGCTGAGACAAGTAATACCATTGCATTTATCAGTACGTGCATGTAAGTGCTTGCTACAGTAATCTTGGAAGAAAACTGCTTTGTTGCACTGAAATGAATGTTAACAAGACTAGAACATTGGCATAAAGTGATCAAGAGTGTTCATAAAAACAATGAGTTTGCAGAATATTGTTCAAGTAAGATATTAAAGTTTCCACAATGAGTCTTGAATTGATCGGGTGAAGGCAAGTCCCGCGTTGAGGAGTTGGCTACAGACTGACACCTCTCTTTGACCACCATTAATCACTTGAATAGCAAATAGGGACAGTCGTTATTTTCTCTTTCTCTCTTTGCAGCTACTTTATCAAGCCTCAGCGGAAATTTTCATTCGCATCATACCTTGTTGTAGCCGAGAAACTCGAACGCAAACAGCTCTTCCGTCAGGAGTCGCCGCGTTCGTTTCATGTGGCGGTCGAAGTTCATTCGCGACGTTGAGTCAATTCCCAGGACGAGTACACTAATAGGGCGTTCTCCTCGGATGACGCGCTTCTTCAGCGTTGGGCTCTTCCGCTGCGGAAGTAGAAAGTAGTCGGTGAAGAGCGTCCGCTTACCCACCGCACACGTCACGGCGACGAACTCTTCAGACAAGGTCGTGCCGAAAACAAGCGGTCTCGTAGGCCCCAACGAGAAGCCCCAGTCATGGTTGACACCAGAGCTCTCGTTTCTCATCACCTCTCGGAAGGTACAGACAGAGTTCGTCGCTGTGGTGACACCGTAGTAACTGGCCAGGCGAGTCATATTCATGTAGAGGACGCTGCCGCGGCGATAGATGACAGTGGCTCGGCGACCTGGGCAGCGCCATTGGAGGCTGGTGTCGGTCTCGTTCGCACGCCGAATGGTTCGGTGGAAGGACGGGTAGAGCGGCATTGTGCAGCCAGGCGTGTCGAACAGGCGGCCAATAGGTTGCACCCAGCTCAGATAAGCCGAGATGAATCTTACCTCGAAGAACAGAAAGACGCACACGAAAGCTGGATAGGCTATAAAGAGGACTTTCGGGCTCCTTGGGGGCAGGTTTTTGAAGTAGTGCATGCCAGTCCAGTGCAATGCTGTGTGTTTGTGCCGCGGAAATCTTGTTCTTGTTGTTCAGTGATGGCTCATACCCGCTACCATTTCCTTTATTTGCGTAATCGTACAGGTTTACTGTCCCAATACTGGTGGCGCAGAATCTCTATGCAAAATTGGGCAAGTGTATAATAGGATTATAAAAGGCTATGAAGATGTTTTCTAATGGGATTTCTTAATGTCTTTTTTATTTTGCGATTTATTTGACATTATTTCTATGTTTCTCCCGTGAAAACAAGTTGCGCATAGCACCCTATTAGTGTGAATACCTTATCGAAACTCTAATGCTAGTTCTTGGCCTGTTTATAAACTGCGCGAATATTTTCTGAATGCCCGTTTTTCCAAACCCATGCGGTTCACGTGCTTCATACTGCCTTTCTCCGGTGTTATCCTTGAATTAAACGAGGCACTGATGCGATGTGTAGACGAAGCATGAAGGGGGGGGGGATTAACTATTGGCTTGCATTTAAATTTTCTACTTAGGTGTTCAATGAGTTGGATATCCAACCATATATCTGAGCGGAAAAGCGGAAAAGACGTTATTTTCGCTCGAACAAAAACTGAACCGGAACGTTGCAATTCTTTTCACTCAATAACGAAATCGAAAAGAAGAAACAATAATTTTTGGTTCAGGCTCGCCATCGAGAGGTTCTCATCCAATGCATTGCCTTTTGTACTGGCGGGTCGGCCAAGCTGCCTCATGGCTTTCAACACATCGGGTCGAGCTCATTCATAACAAACCAGGCTGCTCGTCGAACACAGCAATCCTACCTCTGCTTTACTCTATTTTGTCAAAGAAGTATTATTGCAAAGAAGATTTGGGTTCTTTTTATATAGGGCTTGGCATGCGGTTTGTGCATCCTACGATACTACACACGAGAACAAAACGCTGCATCCGTGAAGGTCTCTTTACGGTGGCTGCTGTGAATCGTGCCCATGTGACGCCCACGCGTTGCATCTCGCGTCTCCCGATTAGCGAGGCAGTCGCGCTACACGTCGCTCCGTTCGCAACGTGCCGCCCAAGTCTGCTTGTCCGCGCGACCCGAACTGTCGCGAAAGAAAAACACGTATAAAGCGGCGCTCAGATTTCGCATTAGGCAGTATCGTAATCTTCGGTGAATTTTGAATATATTTTCTCTATGCTATACTTCGCATAGCCTTTTCGTATTTATTGAGTAGTCTTATTTGCCTGAATTGTGACTCCTTTTGTTATTCTCTTTAGCACCTCCCCCCCCCCCCCCCGCCCAGCAATGCCCTTCGGCGCATTGATACCCAAATAAAGAAAATGAATAAATATACTTATGGGCAGCAAAAATGACAACGAGGCAATCTTGCTCAGTGAAGGTGTAATTCTGTTCCGCCTTGCTCATTGAACGACTGGCCTGGGCAACGGCATGCTCGGAGTCACCAAAATAGTCACCAAAATGCTGGATGAGGACGGGGCCGAGGCCGATTCCACTGGCGTCAGTGTGCAATTCTGTTGTGGCAGAGGGGTAAAAATGACGAAATCTGGGCTCGAAAGGGAGTAGAAACTTCAGTTGACCAAACGAGTAATCGCAATCCACTGTCAACGTGAGAGGCTTATCCTTGCGCAGCAATGAATTCAGAGAGTAGGCAGTATCGGCAAAGTTGCACACAAGACGGCGGAAGTGCGAGCACAGACCCAAGAAACTCGTCAGCTCGTTTTTTGACTGCGGTCCTTTAAAGCCGCTGACTGCAGCGACCTTCTGTGGGTCTGGTCGCACACCGTGCTTGTCCACTAGATGTCTAAGTTCTAGTGCCTCTCGTTTGCGAAAGTGACGTCTCTTTGTGTTGATTGCAATGGCAGCTTCTTCAAAGCACGTCAAAACAACACCGAGTCGATGGTTGTATTCTGCCAAACTGTGGCAAGAAATGACGACATCATCAAGGTAACATAAAAAATCTCGTATTTAGGCCATGCAGTACCGTGTCCATAAACCTTTCAAATGTCGCAGGTGCTTTGCGCAAACCAAACGCGATGACGTTGAATTCAAGCAAGCCATCTGGTGTCACAACAACGCGATTCATCCTTACAGTACATCATCGCTGGTGTGCAATCTGGCCACACCGACGGCATGTGCCGCATGTTCGTGCTCCTTGACGGCATCCTCTACCACTGCAATATCAACCGTGACGGCCCTGAGTTGCTCCTTGTCGTTCCTCGTCATCTGCGATCCGTCGTTTTCGAACAACTTCACGATGCATCGATGGCGGGACATATTGGAGTTTTGCCTACATACGACCGCGTACGAGGCCTGTTCTTCTGGCCGGGTCTTCCATTCTGTGCGTCGTTATGTCGCAACTTGCGACTTGTGCCAGAGCCGGAAGAAACCCCCCTGGCACCTGTCGGACGACTCCATCCAATTGAAGTTCCCTCTGAACCGTTCTTTCGCGTGGGCCTTGACCTGCTTGGCCCTTTTCCGACGACGACTAGAGGGAATAAGTGGATCACTGTCGTGACTCATTACGCGACATGCTACGCGATAACAAAGGCGTCACCGACTAGTTTCGCAACGGGCGTCACCGATTTTCTCCAACACGACGTCATTGTCCACCACGGTGCACCTCGACGGTTACTTACAGACCACGGCCGCTCGTTCTTATCTCGAGTTGTCGACGATCTCCTCCGCTCTTGTGCCACTGAGCACAAGCTGTCTACTGCCTACCGCCCACAAACAAATGGTCTTACGGAACGTCTCAACCGAACAATCAGAGATGCTGTCGTAGTACGTCTCCGACGATCACTGCTACTGGGACGCCACGCTAGCTTAGGTGACGTTCGCGCATAACTCGTCCCGACATGATACCGCAGGATATTCGCCCTTTTATCTCTTGTATGGTCGCGACCCCACATTGCCGTTTGACACCATCCTCCATTCTGTGCTGCGCGTTGCAACTGAGTACGCTCGTGAAGTAATGCGATCGCGCTCACATGACACGTCAAGTCGCCCGATCTCGTTTATTAGCCTCGCAGCATATACAAAAAGAGCGTTACGACCACTGCCATTGTCTTGCTAAGTCCGCGCCAGGTGCTTGGTTGCTCCTCTGGTCACCATGTCATCGGGTTAGCCTCTCCCAGAATCTTCTTTCTCGCTACACAAGGCCTTATGAAGTCCTACGCCAAGTTGACGACGTAAATTACGAGATTTTGCCGCTACACTTTGATCCATCCTCAAGTCCGACGCCTGTTGACGTCCTGCGCGTTTCGCGGCTGAATCCACACTTCGCTCGCAATTCTTCGCCTACCTTGCGCCGAGACGGCGCTTCGCCACCCGGGGGTCCTGTTACGGAAGGATGAAAGAAGAGAGAAGAAGAAGAAGGTCGCGAGACGCTGGCTGCTGCGGGTTGTTGGTGGTGAGCCATATTAACTAGTCAGGCTCATTTTGTATATATATTGTAAATATAGTCTTTCTATACTCGCAACATCCCCGTAAGAATATCTTTTGACGGTCCCGATTCAGGTCTTCTATTACAGTATCAACTTTAGTGTATATGAGCAGGAATTTTCGCTTGCGAATGTTCATTTCCTGATATTCTTCTTATTTATCCCTTTTCCGGGGACTGCATTTCACCCACTAACCTGCTCTGCGCAAGACGCGTCGGCATTATTTGGAGCTTACTCAAATGTTGTCGTTGATTCTATGTGTTGCTCATTTTCTCGCTACGCCTTGTGTAATCAGACTGTGTACCCGACACACATTATGTGTCGTGTTATGTGTCGTACGTGGAAGGCACCTGGACCCCAGCGATTACGCTGGAACTTTCAACGAGTCACGTGAAAAACCCGAAGCGCTTGACCCACAAATGCGATTTTCGACAATCGCCGACTGTGTTCGACGCTATCGTTGGCCTTTGAGTGTGACTTGCTTTTAGAGGCACAAGTTCGTCCAACAAAGAGCTTCGCCATTCCCAGTTTTGGTACTCTATTCCAGACCGTTACTACAACGTGACAATAATCTTGCACTTGCACCTTGCTCTTCTTAGTATAGCATCTCGAAGACATTAAATAAAGCAGAGAGCAATATTCGGGAGGTGGGATCTATGGATGATCCCTCCTTCTAAAGGTGTGGTGTTTTTCCACTTTCCATGGGAAGTATTCCGGTAGCGGTGAAATCGCAGCAGGTATCTTGATAACATTTACGTGTCCCTCATAAAAGAACGATAACAAGAAAAGAGAGACAGAGCAACATAGGACATGCACAAAAAATTCTCTTCAAAGCACAAGACAATAGTTATAATTTTTCAGTGCTAGAATCAATACTGCTGGTTTGTTGTCTGTAAGAACAGCAACAATGTATTTGTAGACTTTCGCTGCGGCGACATGCGAGCTCGGCGTTCTAATATGCTTCGTTCTGGCAATATCAAGCAAGCGTAGTCAGTAGCGCTTGCTTCTGCACTTTTTATAGAGAACAGATTGCATCATACATCGCCTTCGTCCTTGTGGTGCTGCCGCTAACAGCTGTAAAGGTGATGGATGAGGCTGCGCTCCTGTCGATCGAACGTACCGAGGCCATTCCGGACAAGTATCGCAGTACACTGCGCGTCGCACCGATACCCAAGAATATGGACCGGAACCTGCACAAGGCGCGTAGAGAGGCAAGAGCGGAGTACGTGCAGAGAACCTTGGCGAACAAGGACAACACAAGGTATACGGACGCGGCAACGTTCGTCAAAGACGGAAGACCCAACAGCAGAGCGGTGGCGTCGGTGGTTAATTCGGACCTCAAGGAGATCACCAGCGCATCACTACAGGACTGCACGGTAGTCGAGGCCGAAGAGGCCGCTGTGGCTCTGGCAGTACTGGAGGGCTATCGATCTGGCAGGTCCCTAACAATAATAACAGACTCTCAAGCAGCATGCCGTAATTATACAAACGGCAGAATTGGGCGCAAAGCACGCCATATACTCTGCTCATGCAACCCGGGAAACAAAGTTCACCATACCATAATCTGGGTACCAGGGCACACTGGCATAACAGAGAACCAAGAGGCGGATAGGATAGCTCGAGGGCATACCAACCGGGCGTCCGACACATCCAGCCTTGAGGAACCCGAGTCAGTACCCATGGGCTACTCAGATATACTAAATTATTATAAAGGGGTCAGACTGAAGTACCCACCCCCGGATAAGGATCTAAGCAGAGAGGATGCTGTTGCATGGCGACAACTGCAGACGGGTACTTTCCCGAATTTAAACCTTCTGAATAAAATTTTCCCTACACAATATGCGGCTAAGTGCCCATGGTGCGGAGAGAAACCAGATCTGTACCACATATCATGGGCCTGTCAGAATATTGAGTCCCCAAATATCTATAAAATTAAAAACCCGAGTGCGGAGCAGTGGGAGAGTATGCTTTCCAGCGTAAGCTTGAACGGCCAAAAGCGCCTAGTAGAGCGAGCTCGCGGGTTGGCCATACTCAGTGGAGCCTTGGACTAGGGCACCAACCCTGTGATTGCAGACAGAAGAATCCATCAGAAGATGGAAGACGCCGTCTGAAGCCGCGAAGATCTTTTCTAGAGCCCAATAAATGTTTTCCGATCCGATCCGATCCACTTCTGCCACGAATTCGCCAACTCAAACAAGCTTCGAGTCACTTAGATTTCACAACAGCCTTCAATTTGAGTATTTTGAGCAAAAACGGTCCTAACCATTTCTGCGCGTCTCGCCGAACCACAATGTTCCCGCCGGCACTGTCTGCCTCGAAACGCCATACCATTAACAATTAACCCTGTCTGTAAATGTTTTAGTGCATGCAATCTTCAGTATGTGTATCCAGACTTTCAAGCAGAACGGTTTATCTTCTTGCTTGGAGGAACAAAGCTAAAGTTTCCTTCACTTGTCGTACAGTCATTGTATGGCCCCGATGGCATGAGAAAGTTGTCTACTTGCGCCGAATGCAGCAAGGACCTAAAATTTCAAGGAAGTGTTTCTTTTTATATGATACTTCCTTTTCGAGATGTTCTTGTATCAATAAGATCACCAGTGTCAGGCGTTGCAGTCCCGTGTACAATAACACAAATTGGAATAAAACAAATTTCGTACCTATTAACGGTCGCCCTCAGCATAAGCACTGTTAAGTTTCTCCAGCGTGTTCATCTTAAGAAGCGCCTAAATTCTAGCGGGATTCATTTCGAAACTTCTAATTGAAAACAATACATTGTTGAAGATACAGCTCTAATTTTCACGGAGAGTTTTTTTGATTTCCTCAAAGTCACTTAAATAACCTACGCACTTTTGTTTACGACATACGTCATTGGCAATACACACAATAACCCCTGCAGAATGCAATGTACCCGATTCTGTGCTCCTATCAAACATTTTTTCCTCGACATACTTCCTCAAAAGTTCAGCAGACATTCTGAACTGCGTGTACCATCAATAAAGCTGCAGTAAAGCAACAGAGTTATCCTAGACAGTCTTAATGAACAAGCTCGTAGATAGCTGAAAATGTGCGAGGACATACCCTATACGCGCTCTGTAGTAACTGCCAACAAAGCGTTCTGATATTTCGAAATACCGATACACTGCGACTCATTATATTTGCGATTTTATGTTCCCTTACCTTTCCAGCAGTGGCCTTCTAAAAGGTCATTGAGGAAGACTAATTGCAGTTTTGGCCATGCATTTTTAAGTAATGACGCATTTACTGTATATAACAGATGAACGCGTGAACGGCAGCATCTTCAGCTGCTCCGGGACATTTTGCTTCAAAGGCCAAAATCGGCATTGTACACAACCACAAACGCAAAAATAAAAGAAACTCGGAAAGTCGTCACAGACACTACATAGTGGAGTCAGTTTCCCTATCTCACATTAGTGATTATAGTTGGTAGTTGGCTTTCATAGTTTGGGCTTGTTAATAAATTATGAGCTTTTATCTTCTACAACCGCGATACGATTGTGAGGCACGTCATAGTGGAAGATTCCAGGATTATTTTGACTCGTTGGGGCTTTAACGTGCACTGAATTCGGAATTGACTCACGTTATTGCATTTTGCTCCGATCGAAGTGCGACCACCTCTGCCGGGATTAAACCTGGTACGTCGAGCTCAGCAGCGCAATTCCATTACCTCTAGACTGTCACTGAGGGTTAATATTGACTTTTTTAACAGGCATCTGCGTATGCAATAGGTAACATGGAACGACGTGACAAATAGATCGCAATTTTAATTGTGGATGTGGAATTTGGTTGGTGGACTTGGCAGCAACGCGCACCCACATATATATATATATATATATATATATATATATATATATATATATATATATATATATATATATATATATATATATCATAAACAAAGGCGACAACGACCTAATTAATAGACAATAACTGCAGAGCCTTTTCGAATGTTCCAGACAAAACTACCTCGAAACGGTCTATTTACGCTACTTTACATTGATATTATTCGTTTCTTATTCGTTCATATCTGCTCTTGACAGCAACGTGTGCTACAAATTTTATATTTCGTAAGGACATGATGGTAGAATGGGCTACAAGTGTGTGGATCACTTGAAGGAAGACGAAAAAGAGATAGAAGCAATATAATGGAGAGAACCGTCTAATTGACTTAAGCAAGCTCATCGACCAGTTTTGTTTGATGTGTACCTGCTTGGTGACGCTCCATGTGATGCTCGTTTTACTATTTCTATGATGTCGACCACTGATCGGCACTGCGAACACCGTTTATCGCCTGCATATATTTGGTATCCTCGAGAAACCGAGCCTGCATAGTGGCGTTACGCAAGCTACAATATAGAATTCGTAGTTTGAGGGCAAACGCTACTAAACTGTGTGATCCGCGCACATTTAAGCGAAAGCATTGTTTCGCTATATGTTTTCGTAGAAATGGTCTCGACGTTTCGCATGAATTCTGAAAACATTCCTATCAACTCAGCCATCATAACCCTATAGAAAGCAGCCACCGTTGAATCCGGAATTACGGAGCGCGAGAAACGACTTTTTATATTTTATGTCATCCGCATACCATCGCAACGGTTGGTACTGCAGCGCATTGTGCGAATACATAGTTACCTATGTGTTACTCTATTTCTGTAACAGATTATACGAGCCATGTGGCGCCCGGGCTCATGTCTCCCTGGTGCCACAAGAGAGGGATATGGCCGCATCTATGGAGCCCGTACCTTTACAATGCAACGCCATTCTACAACACCACATATTGAACAGACGACAATACCCACCTCCACACAATACCCTCTCACGTGAAGACACCGTAGCATGGCGACAATTACAAGCCAACATATATCCATTTAAGCAGACTACACGCAATACACCCTACACTATACTCGTACAAATGTGCCCTTTGTAACGACTACGCCTCCCTATACCACACCACATTGGCGTGCCCCATCGTGAAGGCTGCCCAGCAAATACCCAGCCCTACACCCGAGCAGTGGGAGGCCGTGCTGACAAGTTCGGACCCTCGTAACCAGCAACAACTCAGCAACAGAAACAGAAAGAGCAGCAGAAAGAGCCAGCAACAGAAAGAGCCCCCGGAGCCCTGGACTAAGGGCGCCTCCCGCACAAGTAGAAAGACACCTGCTTGTACTTTCTTTCCTTTTGAAAAATGTTTTTCCTCCTCCTCCTCCTCCTAGACTTCACTTTCAAGCCTAGAAAAAATGTCATTCTGTTCAACCCTGTGTTTTTGTGCACCTTCGTCGTCTCACAAGCTAATCAAATCATTATAACGATTTACCAATGCGGGTTACCGTTTTGAGGTCCATTTATTTGCTAACTTAACAAAGCAAACCACCTATGTCTGCTGTGTAGCAAAGAAGTTATATTTCTCCGAAAATACTCAAAACACAGTGCTCTCAACAGCGTGCCCCAACAAGGTGCTTTTGGCAAGGTCACCACCTCTTCGTCATTTGCCATACTGTGTGAACACTAAGTCCTCCTTTATCCTAAATGCGTGAAATTTATTATTTAGCATATTTTACACTGAACTTTCCATCTTACACGAGACCGAAAAGCATTTCTGAGAAGCGACAGCTGACATATAGGCCACCTAAAGGCCACAGATGCAAAATAATAATAATGATAATAATATTAATAATAATAATAATAATAATAATAATAATAATAATAATAATAATAATGTATAGACAGTTTGTCGGATTAGTGGACTCTCTCTCAAAATTCTCAAGACTTCTGCCAATGTTGGTCCTATAGTCCCTTCATGCAAAGATCCGTAACGCGTCTTCCCTAATATTTGAGAAGTCAAAGTAAAGTACGATGACTTTTTTTTCATAAGTACGTTGAATAGATATGTGATTTCAAGGGCATATATTTGAAGTAACACTGCTAAATAGCACGAACAGCAGGTATTTTTCACGGGATGTACACGTTTATAGGCTCAGATGCAGGATGTCAATGCATTTGGCATAACAAACTGCATGTGCAGTTGACTATGCGCAGGTAACGTTGGGTGCTACGTTATCACAATCCTCCCCAAGCAGTGAAACATCTCGTTAGGCAAATTTTTTTTTTCAGACTTGTTTCAACGGTTTCTGTGCTCATATGTTTTGGCAGCGCAGTGGCTTTGGCAGAGCAGAATACGTCGTATTCGTAACTTGAAGTGACAGTTGAGATTAACGAGGCACCGTTTCTGGAGCCTGACAGTTGATGACACAGCCAGCTGTTTAGGCTGATCTGGAGCCGGCGCAGCGTTAGGCCGACCTTGCGGTTTTGTAGCCAACACTGCAGCAGGATGCTGTGGTTCCGCCATGTCGGTGGTGCGGCGTGATAGCTTCAGCAGCTGGTCTGCCGAAAAGGTACGTTTTCAGTCATCTCAGGCTTAGGACTTGTGTCAGGATTGGCGTGGCATGGACACAACGGATCAGTGTGAGGTAAACAGTTGGTAGCGCACCTTCGCCATGTATGCCACAGCCCAAACCTAACCTACGAGTTCATCCTGTCAGGAGGCACTCTCGCCATGCACTATTTTCCCGTACACCAGCGAGCGAAAATATACAGACCACAGGGTCGTCGAAAAAGCAGAATTTCTTTGTAATTAGCACACATAAGTGAAAACTGACAAGTGCTCTATAAAATTCGTAATACCACGCTTGAACGGCAGTCTTTAATTTCACGTTGCATTAATAGACAGAGAAGAAAACGTGTTTTCTTGTGCAATCCCTGGTCCGTATACTTTTGCTCATAGGTGTACATCAGGCCCCCACATCAAACACACGGTGATGTACTGGCAGATCATTGTAATTTACGTTTTAATTGTCTTTGCCTCCACTGCCTGCGAGCCGCCGTGTTTGCTTGGGGGCAATGATATACGACAGGTAAGCACGAGGTCGCGGGATGGAATCCCAGCCGCGGCGGTATTTCGCAGGGGGCGAAATACGAAAATGCCTCCGTACTAAGATTTAGGTGCACGTTACAGAGCCCCAGGCGGTCCATATTTCCGGTGTCCCCCACTACAGCGTGCCTCATAATCAGATTGTGGTTTTGGCACGTAAAAACCCATAAGAGAATTTTTAAATCCTTTTCCACTGCATACCCACGAAAAAAATTAAGTTCTGCCATCGAAAGCCTTGTACGGGCTAGAGGTTAAGAAATAGCTGAGGTGGGGTTTTTTCCATCATGCAGCCTGGCACATTGCGGTAAGACATTAGATGGATCGCTCTAGAGTATTTGTATTAGCGACGCGCCTCACCATCTGCATGGTGTGTTCGGCCGCACCATTTGAGGCGGCAAAGCGGGCTTGTGTGGGCACATGATTCACGTCGTTCGCTGCTACAAAATTTGCAAAATCTACCACAAGAAATAGGAGCCCATTATCACTTAGGAAAACCTCGGGGACACCTTAAGCTGATAAAACACCTCGAAGCTTCTTGACCGCTTTCGCAGTGGCCTGCGCACGACATGTGCCCGACCTCTACCTACTTCGAGAAGTAATTGGCATGAAACCAGGCATGTATTTACACACTTCTGAGCATATACAACATTACGATGCAACGAACGTTAACCATAGTAGGTACAATGATGTGGAGGCACTGCCAGAGCAGACGACTGTGCCCTTTTGCGAATTTCATGCTGTTTTTCGCACATTCAAGTGGTACAATCTATTGCAGGCCACCAAACGAAGCCACCTGCCAGCCTTTCCATCTGGCTAGTTTCTGGGTGTTTTTATTGCAAGCAATTCAATTCGTGGTCTCTGAAAATTACCGAAAAATAAAACATCCTGGCTTCCCAGTTCACAAGTCGCTGGTGTGTAGATGGCTCGTTACGGCGCATACATTGCACTTCTGCGTACTGCTTAAGCCTGCCATTCTGTATAAACTTAGAACACTCAACTAACAGTGAAGCATTGCTTGGAATCTATAGCAACCTCTTCAGCGCTGAGTAGAATACAATAAAGTAATTATAAAGTGATTAATATGTTCGATTGCATTAGTAAATTGGCGTGCCATACTACCAATAAGGTCACTGCTGCCGTCAGAGGCGGCTTGCTAACCCATAATAGATGCAGAAACAAAAGCCGAGTGCACCCGAAAAGGTCCAGTACAGCTCGCCATGAGGTCATGCACTTCGATGATATCCACCCGAGCCCAGAAATTAAATAACGGAAAAGCTTGACTACATTGAATTCTAATAGAGCCAGGGATTGAACTTCGCAAGTTGCAAGAATTTTTTCGTGGCCACTTCGGACCTAATTACCAAGTACTGAAGTTAAATTTGATATCTGTGACGTTCATCCCAATTTATTATCTTGGTTTCAGCGCAAAACGTGTAAAAAATTTACACTTTGGCCTTTATTTTCTTTTGTATTAGTCAGCCCATTACCACGAATGTTGTGGAAACTTGTGTATTTAAACAACACTTTATCAGTCTAAACTTATTTCCTGTTCGTCGCTTTATGTCACTTTCAAACACATCTAGGCACTCACTCGATTTTCTCTCAACTGGTACTGCGCGGTTATGGTAATCTCGATAAGCCGTCAGCGCTATTGAAGTTTTTCCATATTCGGTACTTCAACATGCACTTGCACGCTGCGGCATTCGCACTGATGCCGATATTTACACATTTCTCTAGTGGCCCAGAAGCCCGAGTACCAGCTGATTATTTGTATATATGCATCCTTACACGGCAGCGTATAATTTCTTACGTCCAAAGATACTGCCAGTTCTTCGCATTCACCCTGTGGACCCATTTTATCTACTGCGTTGAACGTCTTGAAAGCAAAGGCAGTTCGACCTTGTCCGTCAGCGCACCACCTGTAGTGAAAAGTTGCAATCAGCAGAATCTTATTAGGTATTCGTAAGAGTTAAGAGTGCGCAAAAGGTTCAGGATCTATGGGGGTCGGAATGAGGCATTATTAAGTAGTAAGCCGCTGTATAACTGTAGTGTTATATGGTTCCTTATGCTGACAATTAGCTTACATACCACATGCATGCACTGTACATGTACTACAAACCCTTCGGGAGCTATTAAATAAAGCTGTGGCTTCGACAACAAAACCGACGCCTGGCGGAATCGGGATTCTAGGCAGAAAACACGAACGAAGAGCTTCGGACCCTCTAGTAATTTTTATTGAAAACAGCACAGTTACAGAGAAAAATTGGCAACTGCCACCATTATTCGCACTTATGTAAACAAAAATATATGACGAGAATAAAGGTTGCCAGGAGCCAAGTACTCTGAAGGTATCCAAACTCACCGCTATGCAGCAGGATGAACACAACACGGATACCTCTATTGATAAACTCGTTTACTCTGAAGCTTCGGTAAAAGTTCGAGCAAACATAAGGCAATTTTACAAAGCTTTTGGCAGGTAAGTAGTGCTAACCATCGGTTAGCTGAATTCACTTCTGAAAGGTCCCGCATCACGACAAGCTCACATGAGCACTTGCGAACAGTTTCATGACCTAGGACCTTTTTGTTAATAAGGGCCTTGATTTAGGTGCCTGAAAGCTACCTTGCGAAAACATGGCGAAAACGTTCAGACTTTCTTGATTCTAGCAGCCCGTGCTCCACCAATCGCACAAAATTTTTTTTACACTGCTTGAGTGAATTGTTTAATTATTTAGGAAATGTGGGCAACTTTCGCGACAGCGTTAGCTATGCGGCTATAGCGTTGCTAGATGTGCTGCAATGCGGGAGAACATAACTAGGTGCTGCAATGCGGAAGAGTCTAATGTCTCTTGCCGAAGTCGTTCATTAATAAATCATTTGTCTTCCACATATTACTTACAAGAATTGCGAAAGGATAGACAGTTGGTTCAATTGTGGTTGTAAGCCTTTCTTTGAAGACAAAAAATTCTTTCTAGACATATATGCCTAACCACAAGGGAAATTATCGAAGCATTCCACATCAAAAGATTAGGAGACACTTGCGTTAGCTATGCTTCGTTGTCTCTGTAAGATTGCGAATTTCAGTACCTTCGCAATACGTGCACTAATCTGAAGTAATCTTTTTTTTGTTTCTTTCTTTGACTTCCATGCCTCCTGATATGTTTAACTGATGTTTTTTTTTACCTTGTCTTGTTCTTATGCTGGGGTTTTTGCAGTCACCTATATATATGTGCTTCGTTTTAATACAAATTTAGTTGATAGTTAGCGCCCGTCTTGTCTGCTCCTTTCTGTGTCCGTGTTCACTTCACGCTACAAGCGAAGACCATGTTAACAATTGCGAGGAATATCTGTCATATTGCTAATGTCGTGCTTTGAGGCCGTGCTTTGCTTGTGAGGCTGAGCTTTGAGGAGCGACCAAACTTTGCGGAAATCCATGGAACTATTTGTTTCTGCTCAAATATTGTGGCAAGGTGCACCCGCAGCAACTTTGGATGACCACGTGGCCATGAGGATTACATCGAACGTGGACGCGGACAAATGATCACAACACTGGTGTTTCATGGTGGTGGTACCACCGTAATGAATTTCGATGGCGTGCGTAGGCACAGTTCTAAAGACACTGCTTCAACATTATAGTAAAGAAAACCGTCGGCTCACAGGAAGATGGCAATTTAAAGTAATCACCAATGGCCGAACAGTGCAGGCTTAAGAAAACGCAACGTTTCAACAGATTGACATGTCTTCGCCAGGTCTTGATGATGTCACAATGATCAAAAACACTAGCTGGAATGGCAGCTGGTTGCCAGAGTGGCAGATTCTATATTTATAATGATATTTGATAGAAGAAGCTCACCAAAGCAAGGAAAGCCAGCCATATCTCAAGGTTTTGAAGCGTAGAAGCAAGGCAGACTCGTCTTCGTAAGACCATGACGAAGGTTCATCCCTACATCAAACAACATTGGGTCCTAGCTATGGCTACCTTCGCTTTCCCACTGTTTATCTTCGCCAAAAGTAGGTTTGCACGTGACCTTTTTAGTTTCAACCACATCTACCGGAACATCTTAAGTATACTTTGTCACGCCAACACTTCTCTTCAGTAGAAATAAAAAGAAGCTAAGCTGATTCAACGAGCTTGTTGAAATGTATGTGAAACGAAGCTGTCGTGATCGGTTAATTAAATGCGATGTGAGACTTAATGCAATCCGTACCAATTGCTTCATTTTCATTTATAAAACGTGCAATCTCACGGACCGCGCAGGCAACAACTTTAATGTCTTGCAAGTTGCACTGTGAGTTGCACTGTTCCCATGATTTGCAGAAATCTAACCATGAGTTCAAATATATGTACACTGAGACGTTGATGATGTTTGATAATTGTTTGGGGGGGGAGGGGGCGGGGAGAGGGCGAACGGTTTTCATATGTGTATTCAGACAAAAGAACGATGCATATGTAATATATACTTTATGTCAGAGTGCAAATATGTAAGTATTTCTAAGCATATGTGTATTTAGGATTTGATGCTTCCTGTGTTACAAGTGGCACGCATTCATTCTGGAGCGTTGGCCAGGAGTGGGCCGGCAGGCAGTGGTCTGACAATAGGGGCAGGCCAATTATGAGAAATTTCTTTAAAAATGATGAATAGCATGCATGGTTTCGTTAAAAAAGGTCTATGCGCATTAGCGATGCCCATTAGGCTGCATTAAACGTACTTGTTCTATATAGATATTTATTTTATTACGCACAACAGAGGTGCTCACTGGCGCTACGTTGAAGGTCAACACGCAGCCCCGATACTGACAGGTGCGAAGCCGTGTTCGCTAGGCAAATGGAACTTCGCTTTCAAAAACAATGTTTCAGGCGCCATCCACTGATAAGCACCGCGCAGAATGTGATTCTGCATATAAATATATATTATAGAATGTTTAATCCCTCGTTTGAGTAACAGTATGATTCCTCCAGCTGAAGCATACATTCTATAATGAAAGTACACTCAACATCACTGTTTATTTATTCATCAACATAACACAGCCTCCATAACTTGCGCACACGTGCCCCACGCACTCAGAAATCTACCGCGCCGTAATCCTTAAAAGCAAGAACATACTCAGCTGAGAACCGTGTCAGAACATAAACAAAGGACGGGTCAAAACACGATCAAGAATGATGGCAATTACAAGTTGCATCACCTGATGGCATAGGTCAATTTCGCCATTTCTTGCTGCTTACAAGGTTGCTGTGCTGTAAAAAGTCTCCTCAAAATTTACATGGACGGTGCCACCAAGAACATGTCTCCGCTTGTCTTAACTAACAAAATGATAACTAACTGCAATGGTATTTGCACAACAGATACGTTTACGGGGTGGCTTGTTCTCCTAACGTCTCGCGTGTGCGTCGTACTGACGTTCGCCCTATTGTTCCACCTTTCTTCCATCATGCGTCATGGAATCTCAGTACGTCATTACCTCCATCAGTGGTGAGGCAGTTACTGCCGAAGCTAAAAAGCAAGGAAATGGACGATCTTGGAAAAAGCGGTGTTCAGTTTGGACGGTAGTTAAAAATACCATCGCGGCCATTTTTGCCCAAGAAAACATAATACATAGTGTACACAGCATCGCCACGACGATGTACGTATTAAGGCTCAAAAGTTGACCTGCGAAGCCCTGTTTTTCATTGAATTCGGTGACTCCCATGGAGGGGCCATTGTTCACAGCCTCAGTGACAATGACCTACAGCTGCGTTAAAGAACGAGAGGAACACACAGTACTAATGTATTACTTTCCTAGGTCGGCTAATTTATTCTGAGACGCATTTTCATGAGCATCATCAATCGCTCAGTGTTTGTGCATAGTGGCATCGTTCATTCCAAGGACAAGCACTAAACATCGATGACTTGCGAACATTCAGATGAACTCGCACTCTGTCTTGCTCTCCCTGCGATCTTCACAGCGGAATGCCTTGCGAAATTGCGCAGCCCTTGTGGCGAGATTGCAGAGTTCAGCCCGCTCCCTGTCGCCGCAGAAATGGCTGCAGAAACTCACGAAAAACGTTTGCTCTTCGCTCAGCGACTCCAGGAATCGAAGCTTGGGATAGCTGTGCACACCCGCGGTGGCGTCGGCGAGCGCGCGCAAAGTCACGTTCAGCGCGAACAGATCTGCGAGTGCGCGCTTATCGCGTCTGTTGTTCGCGTCGTTCAGCCGGCACTTGAACTTCTGGCCCCACCTCATATCTGGCTGACCTTTCCCGTCCAGCATTCTGCCACGCTCGTCGAACGCGCGAACAAGAGCACGGGCCATCTCGAAACCGAGACCGCTGAACGCCATGAGACGGGAGCCATCCCTGCATTCAAAAAGTAGTCGGTTAAGGTGGACGTGATTGCTACTCGGCCAGCGCAAAAAAATAAAAAAAAGACACGGGAGATAACATCCAGAGACAACATTTCGAAAACTAAATAGGTGTATTCCAACCATTCCACAGAACATTTTTCAATGTTGCTAGTGCTTTCCGTAAGTTTACTGCCTCATTGATGCTATTCTGTATTTTGTGTCAGCTTTTCTTTATTTGTGTGCACGTGTGTGTGTCCTTGTTCAAATGATACGCTTGCTTGTAGCCTTCACTTGATCTTCATTGTGAATTCACTGCATTAACGCTGTGTTTCATTAGGTTATAGTACATGTGAGATTTTAGGTTAACTGATAATAGTGTACTGCGATTACTGTATTTACATTTGCTGTTTCATTCGTCATTACCATGCGTACCTTTCATGCGCCGCTCTCTTACTCTACACCCTACCTGAGCTTCGTTAGGCACCTTGAAATGAATTTTTAAAAAAATTAACTATAATTTTAAGAAAGAAAGTATGAATCGAAAGCGCACATGCGCCAATAGTGTGCAAGGTTTAGGTAAGCATTGACATACGAGACTGTATCGGCTTCTTGCTCATTGAAAAAGCCCTCTGAGCAGAAGTGTATTTCATACATTGAAAATAGACATAAATCAACGGCCGAACAGCCCTACTAACTCATTCTGGGCATTATCTATGAGCATCTCTCGTAATGTCCAAATTCTTTTTCTTGCTCCAGCTTCTCGACACATATAGTTCTTTTTTAATAGCTAACGTAATTCTTTCATTGCGATAAGGATTATCTGGACACTCCAGGCGCATTTCTGCAGTCGCCTTGAGGTTCGGTATAAGTCCAACGGCGATAAAATCGTCGCCGCACGCCCTGTGCCGTATGTGCGAGTGAAAGCGTACTGGAGTGAGCCGGCAATTGCGGCTCAATCTCGTGCACACGAACGAGGAAGGCGGGGAGGAAACGCGCCGCCTTCCATCGCACTCAAAAGGTTCTGAGGGGAGGGAGGAAGGGGGGCGCGTTCTACTCCGGGCTGCCTGGGCGGCCACGCAAGCCTGCCCGGGCCGCTGTATCTTGAAAGTCATGTGTCACGTGGACAGAGTCCGCCCGTGCGCTGTGTTTTCGCGGCTTAGTTCGCGTTGACCCGAGATTCAGCGCGAAGGTCCATTCGCTCACTACTGCACCCTCGCTTGCTCACATCAGCGTCTTTACAGTGAGCTTCCGTGGTCATCGAGTTAGATGTGTTCATGTTTTCTTGCACGCGCGTGACACTATGTGTGTTAATTTATTTAGTATACCTATACTTACAAGCTTATACAGCCGATAAAACTAGTATACCCTTATTTAATATATGTAGCTGTCCATTTATTTGCTATTGCAATCAATGCTTCGCCCTTCGAGCGAAACTGCGGTTTCTTTGAATTCGCCCTTGCCATGTAGAAGCATTCTACTCTTTGAGCTAGACTACTCTAAAAGGCAGAGGTTGCTTCAACCAGAAATCAAACACATAATCGACTAATTACTATAGCTATGCAAATTAACTACTTCATGGCACACGTTACAATTTGCAAACTATAGCCGGTGAGTGGGCAAGGCGCATTCACTTGAAACGGATTATGAGGAAGGTACTAATTCTGAGATGCATTTTTCAACATGTGCAATGAAATACATTAGTCTATCGGTTATTTTTTAGCTTCAGCGCCTAAAGATACGTTTTGCTCAGAAAGAGAGTAAAAATAAATTGTATTTTACGACAATTTTGATGGCGCTTATCTTAAAACTGGTGCTAGTTAAAAAAATTCTTCTCGGTGGGTTTGCTTCAGAAACTCACTGGCTTCACTGCGTAAATGGTAATATGCGCCTTAAGGGAATTGGTCGAAAAGGCGATTAGGGAGACAATCTTTTATTAGTCATCAATTTTATTTTTTATGCAAAGAATGCCCGTCCCTTTGAGGAATTCAACTCGATAAGCATATTTCTTCGCTATACCGCAAGCAATTTTCGTTGGTTCCGCCTAACGTATAACGCCGGGCATATAAGCTCAGAGACAAGCTCAGAGACAAGCTCATTCAAAGAAGCACGCGCAATCGAATTAGCCATATTCCTAAGATGAATTCCGCAGTAGTCTAGTCCGCATAGTAAATAATTTGAAGGTAAGTAATGCAAAACTAATAAATAAAATATGCTAAAAAGGCTCAAACTTGTGCACCTTTCAAGCGCACCGCAGTCAAAAAGAGAAGATTGCACTGTAGCTACACATAAAGCATTTAGCGGAAACTTGAGCAGTGTTAAAACCAGCAAAAGGTTACGCCCTAGAAATGGGTTCGTATCTGGGAAAACGAAATTAGAAAGAAAAATCAAGCTAAGAAAGTATTTCTACGCCTTCTTTCTTTTCCATGATCCAGCATAATGAATGTTACATTTATCTGCAACTACGTCAAACTTCTTTGGACGTTCAAATATGTGGGGCGGGAGCAGTTTATCAGTACAGCAAAATACAACTTAAAAGTTAACACTCCGGGACAGTGTCTCGATCAAAGTGACCTCAAGGTATTGTTGTGACAAAATAAACAGACCTATGCAAACTTTTGCATACCTACATCATCACTTGTCTAGCACTCATACTTAACCCAAGATATAACTGTTGTATCTCGAAGCTCTAGAAATTTGCATTTATATATTTGAACATGCCAACGAAAGTTCAAAATAAGAAAGATATTGCTGTGCCTCTAATGAAAAACAAAAGTGCTTAGAATAAGAATTTATGCAATTAGAAAACATTTATAATTATTATTAAATTTAGCATGAAGCGCCGCAAATATTGCATGTTTTTTTTCTTGTAGATTCCTTTCATTTCAGAAGCTTGCAGGGACAATTATAAAACGCTGACAGCATTCATTCATTCATTCGTTCCTTCATTCCTTTATTTATTATTAGGCATTAATGCAAGAAATCAAGATTGGAGCTTTTACCTACTGAGATATTTTACAAAAATCTCAGTGCATGAATATTTTCTGCTTTTCTTTTCTCTCGCCTCTTTTTATAATAGAGATGCCGCCTCTGCCACCATGAAACATGCTCAGCCGTAAAGCATCATAGCCTCTAAACAGTGTTTTGACCATTTTGACAACCTGGCTTCTTTAAAGTGCATCTAATGAACGTCACACGAGCGTTTCTGCATTCCGCCACCATAGGAATGCGGTCGACGCGTTACGGTAATTCAATCTGCAACATCTTTCTCAGCAGCGGCATGTCATAGCCACTGAGCTGGTGGCTAACCTGCTCATTGACATCTATTAAAATCGCACATATCTGCTTACAAGGACTAACCCAGTAAACACTATACATTGTATAACATAACCGCAGAAAGACGCACGAATGGAGTCACGAATTAGGTGTAAATCTCCTTAAAGACGATAGAATTGTGGGTTCTCCCTTCCCAAATTTCAACAGTTGGTCATGAGTGACGCCATGGGGAACCTCACTGAATTCATTTTGACCACCTGGCTTTTTTAAAGTGCATCTAATGAACGTCACATGAGTGTTTCTGCATTCCGCCACCATCGTAATGCGGTCGACGCGTTACGGTGATTCAATCTGCAACTTCTTTCTCAGCTGCGCCATGTCATAGCCACTTAGCTACCGCGAGGGCGCATAAGAGGTTGAACGGGAAACTTTATTGCATATGCACACTGGTTCAGGAACTGTGTTGAAATTTGTTTTAAATAGGGGAAAAAGCGATAATTAAGCGATTTTTTTCCTTATTGTGATAGCAATTATATGGGTATTCCAAGCGCATTTCTAACATCACCGTCAGCGTCGGTGTCACTGTGAGGTTCCCTATAAAGTACAAGAGCGATAACCGTCGCCGCGCACCCTGCGCTGTATTGCGAGTGAAAGCGCGCGAGACAAGCCGACGATAACTGCCCAATCTCGCCTACGCGAAAGAGAAGAAAGCGGGGAGGAAGCGCGCAGTCTTCCGTCGCGCGCAAGGCGCCCAATGTTGCGGGGCACCGTGGGAAGCGGAGGAAAGGGGGCGGCGTTCTACTCCGGCTGGAACTCCGCAGGTGGCGGCTGCGTGCGGTCGCACTGCCGTATATTGAGTGGTGTGCGTTGGTGGCTCCCAGCTTTGTGCGTGCTGTGTGTTCTGGACGCTCACTTTTAGTTGAAGCGATAGACAGCACGAATGTCACTTCGCGTTTCCTCTCGCAAGCGTTTTGAGAGCCAGTTTCCGCAGTGATCGAGTGAGATGTTTCCGTGTTTGCTTGTGCACGCGTGACACCATGCTCTTTAATTTAGTTTGTATGCCTATGTTTACAAGTTTATGCGGCCGATAACACTACTACCCTTACTATTCGTATAGATGTCCACTAATTTTATATCGCAATCGATGCTTCGCCTTTAGGGCAACACTTCGGCTTAATTTTTTTTATTTCACTGCCACACCGCCTTTTATTTCGCTGCCAAACCAACTCACCCGAACTAGTAATTACACAGGTAATTATCAATATTGAAGTTATGACCTTTTTTACTCAAGACACTCAGGAAATGTACCATAATTGAACAACTAAAGCCTATAATTCAAGGTGTTCGTAGCCTCTTTCGGGAAATAAAAGCTCACACTGCTAATTTATGCAGTGTAATGAATTCCGTGTAAATGGACCCCTCCCTTTCATCAACAGCCTGAGGTCACGGGTCGTGCCCAAAGCTAAGTGCGAGACACGTGCAAGCAGCTGGTGGGCCTTTTTCGCTCGAGCCATGCCTATCGTGGCATTCTGTTGCAATGTACTTCTTCAAGTACGTTTGTTCGCTGACAGATGGTACCCGTGAGCGAACTGTGTAGACAAGCTTTTCGCCTGCGGCTAGCAAAGCCTTGATCATTTCCTCGTAGGCCGAACGTACGAATGGCCGCTTATGTGTTCACCTCGTGACCACGCTTGGATCTATCAGCCCTTATTGCTCATAGGTTATGGCATTGCGCTGCCTAAGCACAAGGCTGATCAAATCCCAGCAGCGAAAGCCACATTTTGATGCCGGCGAAATTCAATAAACCCGTGTACCACGCACTGCATACACGTTAAAGAATCCCAGGTGGTCAAAACTGATTCAGAGTCCCCCTCTACGGCGTGTCTCACAATCAGGTGGTTGTTTCGGCATGGGAAACCCTTGAATTTGAACGCATGGACCATGCACTATGGAAGCAATGAAATCGTACAGTCCGCTTAAGGCGTGCGGCCTTGCCATGGAGGGCCATTTACAGACATTTGTTTGAGCTCACTAAACATTGAGGGCATAGACGATTCACATCTACGATCGCTATCAAGAAGCTCGATCACGATTCAGTGGATGCAGATCGAGCAAAATCGCGATCGGAAATGCCCGTGTAGCAAGACTCTACTGATCTGGCTCGGGTATAATCAACATTGTGCGTTTGACAAGAGCGTCGACCGATATGGCAGGAGATTTAAATATATAATCGTTCGATTAGAAATCAGTACAGGTACTAGTAGTAGTAGTGTAGAAATCTACAGTAGAAACAAAAGCTGTTTAAGGTAGTTGATGTGGTATTCGTAAGTTGCATTGCCTTGGGGAGTGAAGCTAATTCTTTTACACACCATGCAGAATTCTGTAGTGTCAGGAGCGCGGCGGGAACCATACCACACAGCCGAAAGGCATATTCGGCTAAGGTGCGGAGTAGCGTGTGTACTTTAGACAAAGGCCGTGCATCTGTCGGGGTCATACATTGTGGCAACATTTATTGCACTCACCTCATATAGGAAGGTGCTAGGAGGGCCCACACTCCGAGTTCAAGAGAGTTGCGGCTGTATAGGTAGCGAACACCGCGAGCATACGAGCGGACGCGCTTCGTCATGAGACTGTAGTAGTACTCGTTAGTCCGTGACTCCTGGAGCACTTTCATCGTTTGAAGCCGCAGAGAAAATAACGACGTGCCTTCTGAAGGAAATGCTGTGTAGATCTCGTTCACTGAGTTTTCGCGGAAGAACGGTTCGGGAGGCCAAATGTGAATGCTTAGCTCATCTACAATTTTGGCCTCTGCCCTAGTCTTCGTCGGTGAAGTGATACTGCTTGCGCTTTTGATGGCCGAAAGTAAAGCGTTAGTAATAGAACTGAAGACTTGCGTGACACCGCCGCGTTGTGACTCGCTGAAAAGTTTGGAAATGTAAGCAGCTAGAACAGCAAGGCCGTGCATTTCATGAACACCTAGAAAGCACAGAGTCCTGGTCGTCAGTTTTTCGGTGTCCTTATGTCCAGAATTGAAGTCGTCGAAACGGGATCCCATTGTCCACCCATAGATGTAAGCAAACATCCAGCCAGTCACGTTTAGAGCCACGTCTATCGGCAGGTCTTCGAGCATAGTGAAAGCGTGGTTGATCCTTGCTTTGTTGAAGGCGAGTATTTTTGTTTCGTTCGAAAGGGTCAGGCCGTGAGCACCGTCGAGAGAATTCCGCAACGTGGCCAGCCACTGGTCGGGGCCCACGGTCCCAGACAGCACATGGACTTTCTTGATAGGCGTAATGACGTCTACTTCGTCTGCTTCTTCACTCTCCGGATCCAGTCGAAACGATAGAGTGTTCCGTACGATTCCTTCATCTAGCCGCAAGTCCGTCAGTTCCGTTTTGCTCAACGACACGGTGCCTCCGGATAGAAAAGACGCCACCTGGTGGGTAAAGTGCAGAGCAAAACTCATTAGATGCTGACTGCGGGTCGCGTAGGTACCACAGGGTAACACTTTAAAAGAGATACTGTTTTCTTAACGTTGTGTTTTATAAAAGCACTAACTTCAAGGCAAGCCTTACCGAGAACTTTAACCTATCAGATAAAATTTGAATGTGCAAAAAGGCGGGCAGACCGGTGATAATGACCGTACAACAGAGTTTACCTTTGTTCAGTCTTCTGGCTCCTAGAAAATGTGGCAATAAGGCGGATCACATATTTAGCTTTTACTGCGTAAAACTGACTTCTTTTCAAACGCTTTCGTGTCTTGTTCTTGCCATCGCAGATAAATCATGAAGCATAGCCTCAACGCACAATGCCTTCAAAGAGGCCGTAAAAAGCCATGGTTCGCAAATAAATGACGCAATACAAAGCTGCCCCACCATAGGCACGAAAGAAGAGAATACTACTAAGCGCCAGATCAAACAAATCTTGCTAATGATAGCTTGCCCGGTGCCGCTGATACAATACAAACGCTAGATGACTTGGACACAAAAGAAAGGCTACGCAATATGGCGCTGAACTAACAAATGGCTGCAAATCACCTTCGCCACTTGGCCCTGTCAACTAGCGTTGGTATCGCATTATGTCAAATGAAAAAGGTCAACGCAATGCGCTGTCTCGTGCATTATGGCTCAAGTTTTCTAACGGCTGGCCATCTTTGACAACAATTAGCTGAAGCTGAGTTGTTTTACTGATCACTGCCGTTTCTGCAGTTATAGGATGGCGCACACCCTAAAGTAATACATCGAAGCAGTTCTTCTTATTTCGTTGTCTTCTCTAGGCGCGCCTCTATGCTTGCTGTAGATAGGGTGCCGCTAGTGAATGAAGAAGGCCTTTTATCAGAAAAGGCAGTTTACGCCGCTTTTCTAACTGGCATGTAATGCAACCTGTTAAGAAATTCAAGTAGATACAAATAATTTTACCCTAATCAGTACGTGCCAAAGAGTCGAGAACTGGACGAGTTGGGACACGCCTTAGATCCCAGTACTGGCGCACAAGAGATGAAACACGATGGAAGACACAGCATCCATATTGTCTTCCACCATCATTCGCCTCTTCTGTCATCGCTATTAAAGGTTCTCATATTCAACACAAGTACAAAGCTTCCAGGTCTGTATCCTAAATGCTGTTTTCAAAACAACTTCTGAATATCTTGCAATTTCGTATGCACCTCTAACAATGCAAATAATCACCTGCTGCGCAACTTTCTCGTACGCGTCGTCCCCGAGGGATGAAAGCTGTGCCATGCGGAGCACGGGCACAGGTCCCGGTTCGTCCAAAGTGATCACTAACTCGTTGTGGTCCGCCGAGGCCATCACATTCACGTCGAACCACAGAGATACTCGCCAATTTAAGGACAGGTCCACCAGTATTGTGAAAAGTGGGTTACCTGCAAATCATATGCATTCTGGTTTTGTTATATCTATTCTTTTTAATTCGCTTGTTTCAATCTCATAGCACTGAAGGATACGCAATCCTTGTCGTTCTTAGCCATAGTCATCGCATTTAAGACGTGAACTAATGATTAGTATTTAATTAAAAGCTGGCCTGATACAGAATGCCTAAAGCTTCATCTACGAGCAAGAACCAGTCTTCAACCCATTCTATATATTACAGTGGAAGACACTTTGGTGTCTCTGTCGCCAGTATAGTGTACGGATAAGGACAGTGTAGAAACAATAGGAACCGGCGTGAAGGCCTTCTAACGGCATGTATTATTCAACACCAAAAGTCTGCACGCTTGTAATTGTATTCATCAGAATTTGTTTGGTTTTATTATTTATGCGAGTTCCTTTCCTTTTTTTTCCACATGTTCACTCCTCCCTAGTGGCGTCGCTGCTTCTAAATTTACCTTTTGCTAGCTGTCTCCAAGCGACTATGTAAGTAGTCAGGGTTGGCCTGTATAACACATCGCATCAGTTAAACTTGCCGTTCAGCTACACCAGTGATAATACTCAGCGCCCACCATGTATGACACGCTGTACCAACTGAATTCGCCATTTAATCGCGCTAGCATTATCATACTAAAGCGGGTTAATCTGATTCTCTGTTACGGTCGGCACTCGTCAAAGCAGTATTTAAAGCAATCATCGCGTATATATGAAGGCACAAGATACACACATTATATGGAAGACTTAACGTAATGTTACAACTGATCAGCATGCACATACTGTAGAAGAGGCAGAATAATTACTGTGTGTCAAATTCAGCAGCCCCAGAGTGATACGCTTCAATCCTGATGACACTTTCGTGACCAAGTGCCTATCATCATGGACCCACGCTTCGCCCAAACAAAAGTCGCTGATTCTGTGTGAACTAGCTATTGTCATGCCCATTATTACATGCCAAGTTGTCTAGGTGACATTTGCGAATATGACATGTCTAGATTCTGTTACACAGGATTAGGTGCCTCAGCATACTTATCACATACCCGGCTTTTCGCCGCCACATCGGTATTTCTCTCACCCTTCTCAACCTGGTTCGACTGCCTCACCAGCAGGCCATTTGCTGGTTTTTCGTTTCTCCCTAATTCGGTACATAATGCGCCACTTTTCATTCACCCAGCTACCTTCCGTAGTCCATATGTTTACGTGCCACATTGACCATTGGCTCATAAGGTTTCCCTAGTGTATTCATCGTATAGATATATTTTCATTTCAAGGAAAGTTTTAATGGAAATGCAACAGTCCAATAGATTATACAATATTCTTTTCACACTATTTAGGTACCTGGGACCTAATTCACGCTAATTTCATTCGTGAAAGCTATTTTTCATTGACCAACCACCTTCGCTAATATTATATGCAGCATCCGAACTGGCTTTAACTGGCTCAAATTTTTAATTAAGAACAATTATAGTGTGGGAGCTTTTTTGCATACGGGCTCTGATCTTCCTTGCAATGAGCGGTAGTATTCGGCCACGATAATGTTATTACTTTGTAGACTTGCTCTAATTCATAACGTCGTAGATAGCTGGTACGGTTGTCTAACGCGAATTTATTTCTTATAGGCTCACATGATTCGATTGGTCCTGAGCCTTTTATTATCATGCAGGAAATCAGACACTATTTTTGCCGTGAACTGAAGTCACTCGACAAGAAATAGCAAAACGTGATTCATTTCATTCTGCCCATGCGCCTGCACGCTAGCGCCATTACACGGTTTTTTTTTACAAACACAATACTTCTCCATATGGTTAAATGTCAAGGCCTGCTAAATATGTTATTGGCGGCAAATCGTCTACTGGACAGATGTTTGGTATTTTTCAGTACTTTGTGCATCATGGTTGTGTTTCCTTCAACAACCAGGTAAATATTTAGGCAAATATCTTGCCTGACTCGTTTGTCCGGCGCTCTGGAGGTTTTGGTTGCATCGGCCATGTCAGTCCACGTTCACGCATAAACTGGACGAAAGGTGTTGGATTCATGGTGTCTGGTCTCCCCAGGCACAAGTCCAGTGCCCGCGAAGCCTTCACGTCATAACCATGCCAGGTGTCTTTGTCCTTCTTTATAGGGGTTTCTCTCTGCTCCATAAAGTCCTTAACTTGTTGCCCATACATCCTTCGCACTTTTTCCTCGGCAGTGTCGAAAGCCACCTGGATGTATATTTGGTGCGAGGATAAAAGAAAGTTTTCACGCAGGCGAATTTGTACAATATGTACGCCACTGCTCTTTCTTGAATAGTCAACGCGAAATAATTTAGTCTTTCCTGTACCACGGCTAAATTTTATGATCAGAAATTTGAGTACCCCTCGTACCATAGTCGCAGCAAGAAGTAAAGTTATGAGGTAAGATTGTTAAAAATACTAAATGCTTCAGCAGATCGGCACGCCAATTTATACAACAACTAAGAAGCTCAAGGGTGAGTGGGGGAGGGAGAAACTCGGACAACATGGTGGCCTGATTATTCGTGTTCTACTCTCTTGTCTCCGTCGTCATGTCTCAAAAATCTTCAGCATGCACACAAACTTACAGAACAGCATTAGGTCGTAAAGTTGTGTAAATAATAACAGTAGGAGGCAATATTATGGGGATCAGTTTGAGCTGCACTGAACAAGCAAAATCTGCCTCGGCATTCAGAATGTACCAAGTAGTCATGCATCTGTAAACGAATTGTTGACGAAGCTCACCACTGCTAAACTCAGTGCACGGTACAACTGTAAAGCAGTTCTGCTCTTGTACCCGATATTTTGAGCTCGTTTTATTACCTAGATTACACCGCAGCGTAAAAAACTTCGAACCAGCGCAGCCCTACTTCTTTAGGAGAGTAAATAAACCCTGCTTTTTGTTAAAACTGATGCGGATCCAACAACTGTGGTGCCTCTCAAAACCCAGTCACACTTCTGTGGCTGAATTTTTTTTATATCATTCCATTCATCCAGAAATTTGCTATGAGTCAGTTCAGTTAACTTACATATTTGAAGCAACAGGAAATCGACAGTTTTAACATCGGGTTTAACTTCCGAGACTAGGACGAGAAAAAGTGTGAGCCAACCATGTGAAAAAACCTTTCTTGCGTTTCATGATGGATGTCAGCGCACCACTGAAGCTGACGCAGAACCTAGCAAGTAGTGATGTCTTCTAATTATTTGCGGGTCACCGCAAGCTCTGCCATAATAGACACTGCACGGCATGGTAATGGCCTGCTTCCACAGGGAACCGTAACATTAGTGTACAAGAAAGACATCCGTTCGTATTTGAGAAAACCTTTCTATTTGTTGCTGACATTGCACTGACAGCCAAATCTAAAAGATTATTGCCTACTGTCTGAAATCTCATGGTCTTTCTGTTGAAAATATAGCGCTAATAAAATTTAGCTTGAGCTCTAATGCTTTTCTCCAGATAATATGAGGATGTATGTTTCAAAATTTGTACGCTATTAGGAGAGGTGCGCTAAAGCAATTATTCTAAAATTGATTAGCGAAAATTGATTATTTACTGTCCCACTACACTTTATCTTCCATATAAAGTCCCCGTGTTAAGGTCTACGAGCTGACGTGACAGAATTGCGATATCTTTAGTGGACGATCTTTCCTAAATCTGGCTTCACTTTATCAATAATCCGGCATATGAAAGGACCGCTAATGTTGATTTCTCGGCCTAAATTCTAGCCCGGTCGTCTTTAAAAATGCAATTCGACTAAGAGACATTTTGCCCGTTTGTCATTAGGTACTCTGGGAAAGCCGAGTGAGTGCTGGAGATATGCATCAAACCTCGGCAAGAGCCTTCAGCTTTTCTCTACAACTCAATGAAGGGTAGTGATACGATGATAGGCCAAGGCCACCATCAACAACGCCCTGCAAAAATCATGCCCGCGCAAGATTCTGTCCCTGCGGATGCAATCTGCGTCCGCTGTAAAATTTTTCGCAAGGAAGGGTGTATTCTATGTACACAATGTTATTTGAATGAAGGGTTGTGAAAGCAGAAAAACAACTTAAAAGGTAGGCCTTCTTTACAGTGAATTTCGCTTCATGGCTGCGAACTTTTTTTGTGTGTGTAAGTGTGTAATAATTAGAGAGAAGAATCAGAACTCAAGTAACTCTAAAGACGTGCCATAATGGTAAAGACTTTGACAAGTGCGTGTTGGTCTCTTGTGTTTCATTTATTTTTTTATGTGAGAGGTTGATCTGTGAAATAACATTTGGATTAGAGTGCATGCATTCGTAGTTTCTTTTAGTTATCACTTGTTGTTCTCAATAATATTGTGAGCTTTTAGTCCGGACATGTCATAAGTGTGCTATCTTTTTTGCTTAGGTACGCTTTGGACTGTAAGCAAATTTTTAACCACATTTTCCTGTTCACTTTCCTGTGACTCAGAGAACACACTGAGGTATAGTTCTCTGGTTGCTTTCCAAACTTGTGACCTTAAGGTGTCTGACAAAAACACACTAATAAATAGACAAGTGGCGTGGCAATTCACGTCACAGGCGGACTGACGTCCCTACGTCCAAATTCATCTTTGAAGTACTGATTAATGAATCCACAATTTAGTACACCTACGTTTGCACAGACGTATTGATAGAAGCTGGAGCACGGATTAGCCGACAGGTTGAGCCTGTCGAAGAGCACGCGTCCGTGCCTGATGCAGTCTTCAGTGGCGCAGACACCTTCGTCGCTGGCGTGTCGAGACGCCAGATGGCGCGTGATGAGAACAGCCATGGCCGCCACCACGATGACGCAGAGGAAGAGAGCGCAGAACAGCGTCGCCCACGAGGCATCGTCCTTCTCGAGTAGGAGTACCGGTGACGAAGGGCGCCGCCCGTGGCTTAACTAGGAAAGAAGGACATTGAGACAAGCGTGGGGAAGATGTAAACGTTGAACACCAAAGCATTGAATTGGTTCAGCTAGAAATTGTACATAAAACCCAGATAGAATAGCGCTATACACATTTCAAATAGTTCTGCCGGGGTAAACACGGCAACGTTGATGAGATAAGCCTGCAGTCAACAAAACCGCTAACTGAAGATAAAAAAAGAGACTTGAGGATACCGTGAAAACGCTTCACTTATTTCTAGCTTCCGAGATTAACATGGAAACGCTGACGTGCTAATCACTCAGTAGTGCAGCCGGCAATGGAATGTAAAACCTTGAATGAATACTGCTCAGAACATGAGAGTTACTTCTAGTTAGCGGCCTAGCAAGGAAACGTTGACGAGCTAAGCGCTAAGTGAAATCGGCCAGCCGTTGTTCCTGAAACCTCGCGATGCTTGCGCACAAAGCATTCCAGTAAGCAGCCTTGCGATTTGTTCCTCTTTGCTGGCCCCTTTAAAGAGCGTCGCAACTACAGGCATCCGCGATAACAATCGCAATAAATTGTTTGTAAAATAAATATACTTATTTTTGAGGGTCGTGTGAAGTGTGGGCATTACACAGTATTAGCATTCTCGAAACAAACGACGGAAAATAATCCACCGAGCGAGTAAGCAAAATATCTCCACGCAGCAAATACTATTACGTACCGCTTTCATTCATTCTCGAACGTATACAAGTTGCCTGTGTTTTTTTTAACTATATACCTAAGAAGGATGTCTTCAATTTATGATCTGGTTGCTTTCTACATTTCCTGCATAGTTTTTAATGAACTTTACTTAGCTAACACAAACAATACACTGCTGCGTTATCACATTGTTTTTATCTGCTTTTGTATGGGCGCTTTAGTTTGTTTTTCCATCAATGAACATATGGTGCATTCATTTTATTTTTGACATGACATGTTAGTGTTCACGCTATCCCAGTTTGAGATCTGCCTTCCAAGATATTTTGTTTTGCATCTTGCAGTGTCCTAAGTGCTGTGTGTATTACCGCTTTTATTTTACGGTATGGTCTTTGCGCATCTTTGCTACTTGTTCACGGTGGCCGGAGCTCCTTCAAGTTGTTGTAATGCAGCTTTTTTTCCGGTCACCATTTTTTAACCTTGTGTACTTTTTTTGTGTGTGGTGAAAGATAAGTAACTGAACTGAACTGAACATGTTTATCCAATAGTACAAGGTCGGCTCAGAAAAGGACAGTCACTCGTGGGTCCCGACTCTTTGTCATATTTCAGCAATATTTTTGTATAAGATTACAAAATATCTGCATACAGGGGAACCAAGATCGTTTTGCACTTCAGCATTAAAAATTCGTAACTGAGAAAAGGTGGAAAATGCGGCTGACGTATTTACAGGACGTCCTGAACATGAAATAGCTTAAGAATCAAACGAAACCATTTACAATATTGCACGCTTTATAGCTTATCGAGTCAATATCCTTATTTTAAATAACATAAATTCATTCTACCCTAGAAAACAAAAAGAAACAAAAATTGGCAAACTTGGGTTTAGAAAATCAAGCTCAAAGATGGACCATTTATGGATTTCTTTTTCTTGTTGCGACTAATTCGCCTCATGAAGCATTCTTTCGCTGCATACCTTCAAACTTTCTAAACTTGCAGCAAAGTATATTTACCTTCCCTAATGTGGTGCTGCATTCAAAATTGAGGGTGAAATGGAAAAATCGCAAGACGTAGAAAGTTTGACATCTGATGTGCGGAAATTAGAAAAAGAAAAGAAACATCTTCAATTTCGTTGAAATTTCACTAGGATTGCCTGTTCTCTTAGTCTCCCCGTTTTCTGCAAAAAACCTGTTGTATTGTTTTCTTTCAAGTCAAAAGTAAGGAATGAACAGGGGTGTATGAGCTTCTGTGTTTGGTGTCCCGTGTCCTCTCGTTTAGAGCGTAGCGCCGTGCAAGAGTCAGTTATAACAACAGTCTCAGTTTGTTCATTTAAGTGAGAAGAGATTTGTAACGTTAAATGAGTGCTAAATACGCTCTTCTATGAGAAATCCTAAACCGTGGGAGTGCCAACAGTTCGCAGAAGAGGACCCCCCATTCTCCTCTGTTTTCGACAGCGTCATTCGCATATCGCTGTAACTCGGCTTGGAGGCTATTTGCCAAGCGTTCGCGTGTTCCCACTCATATTTCTCACGATAGTAGATAGATTAGAGTTGCAGTTCAATAACGGCATGTAGTAAAAAAATATTCAAGAACCCTTTACTGGCGTTGTCTGTCACAAATCCTGCGCCACTTTGGGGTGATGGAATCGCGACAATCAGCCACAAATAAAAAAAATAATCGAATGTGCTCGGAAAACCGCGTATTCTACTTACAAAACGAAACCTTTAAAACAAAAAGAGAAGTATTTTGGCGAATGGAGGGAGGGAAACGGAATTGGCATTGCCATCTGTAGTATTACCTGTACAGCCAGCCGATAACGAAATTCGCCACTTGGTTGTGTATGGAGACTTTCATGATAGTTTCTAAGTGAGCCAGATGGCTAGTGATGTTCGCAACGGTTATGCAGTTAGGCGGTAAATAGTTTTAGCGCTTGCGACGAGCCGTAAACTCATTACGCACGTAAAGAAATAGCGTTGCCCAACATGGCCGCACCCATGGCTGCTGCTTCAGCATGAGTTTTCGTATAGGTGTTATGGCTACGCTCTCGTTGATGGTCAGCAACTATCAAAATGAGCTTTAGCTTCCTCTGAACTCACCTGAAACCTTGGTTATGAGTGCACAGCGCGTCCAATTTCTGAGATCGTTGGATGTTCCCGACGTCCGCATGCCTAAACGAGACGCCTCCCCCTAGCAACAGGATGGATTCTAATGCGTTGCCTTGGCCTCGATATGTTTGCCACAAAGCACCAGACGGCACCCTGCCTTCTAACATGCTTATTATGTTTGCATTCTCGCACGCTACACTAAAGCTCTTGAAGGAACGCACACCGTAACGTCCCGCAAAGGTGCTTGCGTTGAGCGTATATACGGCGACAAAGGCTATTCTAAAACTGTCTAGTGTCGAAATATCGCAGTAGCACTCAGCCTAATCATACGCAGCTGAAGTTCACTCTCAAGCTCTTACTTCCACTCTTGTAGATGCCATCTTAAGCCGTGGTGGAAACTATCTGAAGCACAAACTAACCTTCGATTCCGGGCTTTTATTCTTCTTAGCGTGTTGTAAACCGAGGTCCCCGCTGCGCCGTCTCACGTTATCCTTGTCAACTCTGTCATCCGGTCCCATGTGTCTTCCTGTTTAACAACTCAGCTCCACGTGATTTTTCTCCCCGCAGTTTTGACCTTCCCTCCTCGCCTGATGTCACGCTGCGTAAAACAGTAGGTGCATACGAAACAAACACAAATACGGCTCATATATCGGTCATCCCATTCGCGCGGTTAGAAAAACGAAGAAATTTCGTGCAGGATGCGGGTGTTGCTTTGCAGCAGAACAAAACTTCTTCATTGTAATATTTATTCCTAAGGCTATAGCACGTTACGTTTCCCCTCTTCCACATGCAAAGAGTGCTTCCGATAATCCTGATATATTATGACATTCCGAATTGGTCCACCATGAATACCAGCGCTCTGAACGCCTCAAAACTACGCACGTCACAGATCTCTTGACCCTATTCAAAGTCTGTAGAAGCAGAGATATGAAGCGCACGAAAGCCGTGGCGCAGATCAGGGAGATATTGCTGCCTCCTTTGCCGCTTTTGTCAGCGAAAATACGTCGGTGCATAGTCGGTCATACCTATAGCCTAGTGAGCCGTGACATAATGCGCACAGTCCGCTGCGTGGGGCTCCGTTATTCTCCCATGTCATTCGCCTATACTCTGTATAAGTGGAATACATACAGCCTTCTACTGAGTGTTGCTGAGAGGTGCACGTGAAATTTTTAGCTGAACTGCTAGCTCATTTCCATTCAAATTTCACACAGAGGTAGTATTCTGCTGTGTACTAAGTTCGATATTACGTTTGAGAGCATTGTATGCCTTTTTTTTTTCACGACGAAACCAAATACCTCGTCCTCCACAGCAAATCACAGAAAAACATTTTTGATGTTAATCAGCAAATCGATGGGGCCGCCTGTCGCGGATATTAGGTAAAGTGCATTTCGTCGTAGAAATGATAGATGGCGCCACCGTTTCGTTCCAGCGAAATTGATAACTATTGAGCGCGGTCGCCGTAGAACCACGCACACTTTGTATTTAGAGATAACAAAACAAGAAAATAAGGCTGGCAATAGTGACAGTAAACTGAGCCCACTGCAAGAGGAATGAAAGTTCAGCTTTCGAAATTTGAGCGGAAACCATTCAGCGGTTTATCAGCAAGGTTCATGTATAACTGCCGCTCGTATTTCTGCAAAACTCAGTACAAGTCCCCTTCAGTATGCAAAAGTTCACTTTAGTTTCAAGTTTCTGAGCACTATACATGTTTTAAGGTCAAGTTTACTTTTTCTATGGTGATGACTATCCTTGGCAGTGGTACCATGTGATTTAGTTTTCAAGCTCATGTCGTTGTAATCTTTGAGGGTTGGAAAGACAATGATTTGAATATTTATAGACCAATTAGGACATTGCCGGTATTTTCCAAAGCGCCTGAACGTGTTATATATAAGTGCCTAAATAGTATTTTGCTGGATAAAGACGTTACCTCGGATAAGCAATATAGTTTTCCGAAGAATAAATAAACCGAAATTGCATTATTAAGAGTCAGAGATACAATTATAAATAATATCGAAGAAAACAAATTTACGATTGGTATATTCCTATACTTTCGCAAGATCTCTCATAGCATAAAACATAACATATTACTAGAGAAACTCCAAGTATATGGCGTTCGAGGCATAAATTATAACTTATGCATAGCTACCTTGAATCTCGACTTCAGTATACTTCCTTGGATGGGTACAGTTCTGAATAGTGCATAATTAAAGACGGGGTACCACAAGGCTCCATTTTTGGACCGTTATTATTTATTCTTTACATAAATGACACAACAATCGTTCCACTGACAGATGAAATCGTACTGTACGCTGATAATACTCATGTCTTTTTTTCCGGAGTAGACCTTCACGAACTAGAAGTTACCGCAACTCATTGGTTACGAGAACTTAGCAAGTGGCTATATATAGATAAGCTTGACTGAAACACAAGAAACTTTATAGTTATTTTATTCAAAGAATATACAAATAGTTTACTAAGTAAAACTTCTTTATTGTGGATCGCAACTTGAACATTTCTCAAGCCATTCAGTTATCGGTGTTACATTTCATAAAAACCTAAGCTTGACAGAGCACATAAATAATGTACTCACTAAGGTTGCACGAGCTGTTGGCTTGCTACAACGGATCCGATGCTTTGGGCCTGTCAGGCTTCTCAGACAACCGTGATTTTCATTTGTGCACTCACATCTTAGCTGCTGCTTTTATTATGAGGAAATTCTAATAAAACAGATATAGAAGGATTGGCAGTACTGCAACAGCGAGCGGCTCGGTTGCTGAACTTCTCAAAACAGTGCATAGGATCTTCTATATTAATGATGTGCTCCATCATTCCCAATATTAGAGACTCTTACAAAACAAAGATCTGCATACGGCTATTTAAGGTGGTCTCTAGCAACACCGAGCAATTTTCAAATCGTTACCTGAGTAAAGAGACAGGATACAGCTCACGTCGCACTTCAATAGTAATAAAGAAACCATGGACAAAACATGGCACGCAAACTATGGAATATGGAACTATGTGTTGCAAAGAACTTGCAAAACTTCAGAATTTCTTACATTCGTAATTTTATAACGGGAAACATCCTAGGCAAGTGTACTCGAGTTTTCTTTTTTCTTTAGGCAACTTTGAAGAGGAACTCAAATTGATTTTTAAGTAAGACTTCTATATGCAATGACGTCATACGTACCAAATTACTCCAATAACTTAGTTATCCTAGGCTATGCGTAAAGTGTCAACTCTCCTTGATGAAGATATCTTCAAACGAAATTTAATCACTCGAAAGGCTGGTACAAATCTTGTTTTCGTATAGAAGGAAAGAAACTGCAGAAGTGAAGCCGTGGAACGGAGGCGCACGCGAGCTTTACAAATACATCTGAATCTTGAATACAATAAAAGCCTTTGCCATAACTTTGCCATTTCTCGCGATTATGTATTTTACGGGCAAACTTAATGAGGGAGAATGTACAAACTTTAGCATACGTGGAGACAGTTTCCGTAACTCTTAACGCAGCGTATACCTACAGCTACGGTCATCTCACGCGATTTTGGGAGGCAACAAAGTACCAAGAAAAAACTCTAGCCCTGTCCTGTGAGCTGCCATTCTCTGGAATGGCAGCTCACAGGAGCTGTGGGTCCGTCAGTCTTGAAGTGCATTATTTATGAAGTAAAACGGGGGGTCAAGTTTGCTTAAATGTAGCTTACCCCAAGATCTTCTGTTGAGCCAGCGTACTACAGCTTTGCCCACAAGCCTTCTTTTTCTCGAGTCCCTGAATAAGAAGAGCGCTGAATCATCCGCAAGCCAAAGAGCTTGTTTTCTTCTTCTTTAGTCGATTCATGAGTCACGAGCTCAATGAGAGCCTAGGCGCTGATAAAAATTACGCAGTTATGCCTAAGGCCGGAGTATACATGGCTGGTACAACATTTCGCTCCAAAATTCCTAAGCGAGTATTTGCGTGCCAAATTAGCTTTAGCTGTAAACATAAGCAGCCTTTTGTCGAAGCTTAGGTTTTCGAATTAGACAATTACGGTTCGGAAAAGCGAAGACCAAGAAAACAAAGTTGAAGCCAAATATGGGAACGCTTTAAGGAAAAACATTTTAGAACCAAGCTTCAGGCAACATGGTTTAAATTTTTCCATTCCAAATATTATTACTCTACGAGCCCCCTCTCTTGGAAACTACAGCAGGGATGTTTGCTCAGCCATGGAGGAATTCCTAGTTTTTTCAAAGCGATCCCCTTAAATTCTTCAAACAGTATTTTTATTAATTTCCACCTGACATTTTTAACAATTTGTGTATTGACAGCATCTTCCTAATGCCATCCAAATCTTGGCCCATTCCTCGCAGTGGGTAAGCGCCATCATTGAAAGATATGCTGTCTTGTCCTATGCATATGGAAATGTAAAACAGTCGCTTTCTACACTTAGTATGCTCATAACTGCTAAAGGTAATTTTTAACTTTCTTCTGATATCATGTGCTTATCATGATTTGCTTTGTATCTGAGCCTGCCTATATTTGTATTGTGTTTTATTGTTGTTGACACCAACTTCAAGTATACGCCGCCTCTTGGGACCAGTCAAGCTGCAGACCGCAGCTTTTAGCCCTTGAGGGCGTTTTCCAATATAAACAAGGAAAAAATAAAATTGAAAATCTTGTGGGGATTGGCCAACGCCCCTTAATGGGTAGGTTCCATTGGTAATTAGGTCAGCATCATCATCATTACTAGCAGCAAAAGCAATAATACACCTATACATACGCGGAAAATGGCTTATTTCAAACGATTGTGAAGAATGGTACTAGTTACCGTGATTAAACTTGTGGCTAACCAAGTAGGCCTTGTGTGTGTACTGGTGAACCTCGTCAACTTGTAGGTAGTCTTCTAGAAATCATTTAAATCTTAAAACTTCGGCAAATGTATAGAACTCCGTGCAGTGTATACCCCACATGCGCGTTCACAATCATAAAACGATCGCCATAAAGACACTAAGGGATACTTTCGCACTAAAAATTTCACGTAATTTCGTCAATTTTCGTAGGCACTGGTGGCAGTTCTCCACGCAGCTTATTGCAATAAGAGCAGCACAATAAATCAAGTGATTTTGGCTGCTCTAGAAATCATCCGCAGATTCACGCAAATTGAAAAGTGAACACAGCGGAGAGGTTGCCGAGGCCTTGCGGGCGGATACAGAGTGCTATCGAGTGGAAAGGAAAAAGCAGATCAACTCGTAGCACGAAGAAGGGGCTGGAGTGCTCAAGACAGACACCGTAGGATGGAGCTGCAATTAACCTGTGTTTACGAAGAGTTGGGGACACAGCTGCGTGGAAATCCGCAAAGCAGTGGACGTTCCATGAAATAAAAAAAAATTACATCGATCCAAAACTACAGCATGAAACTTTACCTTTCATTTGCCAAGAGCTCGATCTATTGATTTGGTAACCTGTCATGAGGTATTTGATAATCATCAAAAAAATAGGTATCCGAAAACACGAGGGAAGAATGTTGCTTGGAGTTCGGATACAACTCGAGGTCTTACTTTCCTAAAGCAAAATGCAGCACCCTTGCGCCTCTCGCAAAAAAAAAGAGGCGTTCACCACTGTTTACTAACAAACAGGTATCATCACTGTCACTACGAACAAGTATTTTCAAATCTAATAATCGATGCGCCGCTATCTTTCTTTTTTCTCGCACAGCAATTTACGGTGCTCTAATTACATTCAGGAAGGTCCTAGAAACAAAATAATCATTCGTACAAGGACTGTGCATTTCCATTAGTGCTGAGTGTCAAGCGGTGGTACCTGCGGTAGCTTCACTTTCACGACCATTCTTTTGAAACCATAAGATGCGCTATTAGAACCTCTTCAAATACGAAGGCTATATTCAAAATCGATATGACTTCACTGATCATGCAGCTTTATAGCTGCATTGAACCGCATGACACGTGGCATGTTTGGTGTGCCAAGAGCTTTAGCAAGCAGCATATTTTTGCTCATGCAGGAACATAGCAGTAGGTCATTCTTCGCCAGTTACGTTCTCGTAGTAATACAATCCCAATTCTCCCCAGATAAGTTCAGGCGGTAAGTGCAAGTTTCAAGCACATTCTCGAGTTTAACAAAGTGTGTGCGTTCAACCAGTAACAGCAGCACCGACGATGCCAAAGTGGCGAGGTAGCCTGCTTCGAAGGGGGTTACTTATGCGAATCTCCTAGTGCGCGCTAACCAGCGCCAAACAATGTGACTCGAGTGAGCATGTTGAGTTAGCACATGGATGGACGGATGGACGGACGGACGGATGGACGGACGGACGGATGGACGGACGGACGGATGGACGGACGGACGGACGGACGGATGGATGGATGGATGGATGGATGGATGGATGGATGGATGGATGGATGGATGGATGGATGGATGGATGGATGGATGGATGGATGGATGGATGGATGGATGGATGGATGGATGGATGGATGGATGGATGGATGGATGGATAGACAGATGGATGGATAAACTTTGTTGACAGTCCTGTCACTGATGCCAAATGAGAACAGCTGGTGGTAGCCGTGAGCAGCTCGTCCTTATTTTCCTGCTATTCCACTTCTGAGATGCTATATACAAGATGTCACTTAGTTGTCGGATTTTCCCTTTATTCATTACTTCTCTCCAACTTGCGGGTTTCCGCAGAACTACTACGTCAAATCAAGTATTTCAAATTTATGTGAAGTGAAATCAAGAATTTCACGAGACATGTTCGGCAAGAAAAGGCTTGTTGAAATTATTTCATGCGTATATACCGTGACACAGTACCATGACATTTAGTGCACGATGAGAATAAAAGAATGC